>NC_142067.1:121771219-122071219 GCF_059756535.1 Pantherophis guttatus | reverse complement strand
AAGGTCAGCATCTTAGCCACTGCGCCACCAAATCCCTTTATTTATAATTACTCTTCTCCTAATACCAATAATTGCTGTTGACTTTTATCACCTCTTTCTCTTTCTTGCAAGAGTTGGGTACTGTTGTGACCCAGGCCCAAGTAGGTAGTATTAGACGCAAACAGACTTTATTAGAACAGTTCCAAAACAAACAGACTTTATTAGAACAGCTGAGAATTAACTCATTCTCAGCATAGTCCAAACTAAATCAAACAAATTCTTCATAACATAATTCTTCAGCCTTATCACCAACCTTGGTTTAATTAAGCAAACTGCTGAAGGCTTTTTTTGGGAAAAGTTCAGAAGCAGAAGACACTGACCAGAGACAAGTGCAGCAAGACCAGAACAAGTCTATCAACGTTGTTTTCCAACAAAGAGCCCAAGAGCCATTGCTGGTCTTTTAAGGGAGGGGCCAATCATCTCTTGGCCCTACTCCTGAGGGCTACTCTTTGCTGTAGCTGCTCTTGCCTTCTGGCAGCTCTTCTCATGCATGCGCTAGGAACAGGCTCCTCCTGTTCCTCTGCCTCTCTACTGTCAGCCTCATTGCTGTCCAACTCTGCTGCCAGCTCCTCAGGCTGCTGGCGGACCACAACTACTCTAGTGAAAAGAAGGACTAGGGGCAACATGAGCCATGGTGGCACAATGGTTAGGATGCAGTACTGCAGGCTACTTCTGCTAACTGCTGTCTGCCTGCAGTTCAGCAGTTCGATTCTCATTGGCTCAAGGTTAACTCAGCCTCCCATCCTTCCAAAGTCAGTAAAATGAGGACCCAAAATGTTCGGGGCGACTCCGTAAACTGCTTAGAGAAGGCTGTAAAGCACTGTGAAGTGGTATATAAGTCTAAGTACTACTGCTATGATACTGCCCCTTCCAATATTGGAGGGGCTGCCACAAAGAAGAGGGGTTCAACCTATTTTTTAAACACTAGAAGGCAAGACATGAACCAATCAAGGAAAGAAGGAACTTAGAACCAAGAAGAAACTTCCTAACCAGTGGAACAACTTGCCTTTAGAAGTTGTGGGTGCTCCATCAGTGGAAGCTTTTAACAAGAGTCTGGAGAGCCACTTGTCTGGAATGGTATAGGGTTTCCTGCTTGAGTAGTAGGTTGGACTAAAAGACCTCCATCCAACTCTGTTTTTCTGTTATTCGTTGGATCAATCTGAACATGACTTTCCCATCTTCCCATAAAGCCCCATTAATTCTTCTTCTGCCTGATGCCTCATGGAACAAATACATGAAACATGTCCTCTTGCATATTTTTTGGCATGTAATTTTGGAAATCGATCAATCCTTTCTTTTCCTCACCCCCTCTGTTTAAACCAGGGGTGAAATCCAGCAGGTTCTGGAGAACCTGTAGCTGAAATTTTGAGTAGTTCGGAGAACCGGCAAATGCCACCTCTGGCTGGCCCCAGAGTGGGGTGGGAATGGAGATTTTGCAGTATCCTTCCCCTGCCATGCCCACCAAGCCACACCCACAGAACCGGTAGTAAAAAATTTGGATTTCACCACTGGTAGAATTCATCTGGGTGTCCTGGCTTCTAGTCAAGCACTTTCAATGCAAAATTTGGATTTCACTACTGATTTAAACTCTTCCTTTCCCCCCTTTTTTCCTAGGAGAAGGGAATGGTTAAACATTTAATATATTTAATATATATTTAATATATTCAGGCATCAAAATCCATTCTATCCATTCATACAAGAAATCAGCAAATTGCATAGTTATTTTATTGGTGCTCTTTGTTTGGTTTTCCCACACATTGCCAACAAAGTCTCCATGGAAATTCAGCACAGATCTCCCCCCCCCCCCGCTCCCCACTCAGGATGTCAGAAAGAATAGCCTGTGGGCAACGCAGCATCAGCATATGCTGTCTCCTCTTGGCTTCTGCTGCTAGATATTTTTCTGGCACAATCACATGCTAGCTGACTATGGCAGATGTCAAAGGATAACCTTCAGTGTCCAATGTAAAGCAGTGTAGGAATTCAGTTTTAGTTCAACAGTCATCCCTGAGTTACAGGAACCTGAACAACCTTTGAATGAGGCCCAGCAGTCTTTCAAAATGACCTATTGAAGATTCTTAAGTACTTCTCCAGTTCGAGTTTTTTGTAATTCCATGCTCAGAAAGAAGGCATGGATTTGTTACATTTATATCATGCCTTTTCCCAAGGAACCCATAGGATTTCATTTTTCCCTACAATAAGTACTTAGAGACTAAACCGGTGTCATGCCCCTGTCGGAGCCTGAATCTGCAGCAGAGGATGAGTCAGAGCTGGAGTCGACAGAGATCAAGGGGGCAGCTTCGTTGGCATGTGGGGAGGAGCAGGCTGAGGCAGCCCAGGGCCTCTCAGTATTGGGATGGTTGTTAGCAGGGGAGGAATGAGGGCAGGATGACCAACAGAGGGAAAGCAGTGGACATGACAGAGCTCAGGTGATGAGCAAGGACCACTCCCTCCTGATCCCTGAGCATGGAGAGTGGAGAGAAGGTGGAAACAGCACAGGCTGACCCAACAACTCAGGAGGAGAGTGCCCCACCCCTCTTCACAAGGCACGCCTGGGGACTGAGATTTAAGAAGATACTGTGGGGAGGGGCGTTTGTTGGGAACAAATGCTGAATTGGTAGAGTTTGGTGTGCCAGTACCAACATTTGGAGTTTGCAGGACTGCTTGCTTCTTCCTTACTTTGTGGACTCAGTACCTTGTTCTTGACTTTGTGGACTCATTATTTGTTCCTTGCTTCGTGGACTCATTTCCCTGTTCCTTTGTTTTGCTGGACTGGGTGCAGCCAGGGGCTGCTGTGTGTGCACGCACTTTGCTCTGGGACTTGTCAAGAATGTGGGAGCATTTGGGGGGGGGGAATTTGGAGCATTAAAGGGGAGTTTGAACTCTCAGCTGGCTGTGTGACCTTAGTGCCTTGTCCCGGGTCATCATAATCAGTAATCAGTCAAAGTCTCCCAGGGTTGAGGGTAGAATTCAGGGGTGAAATCCAGCAGGTTCTGACAGATTCTGGAGAACCGGTAGCAGAAATTTTGAGTAGTTCAGAGAACCGGCAAATACCACCTCTGGCTGGTCCCAGAGTGGGGTGGGAATGGAGATTTTGCAGTATCCTTCCCCCAGGAGTGGGGAGGGAATGGGGATTTCCAATATCCTTCCCCCTGGAATGGGGTAGGAATGGGGCTTTTGCAGTATCCTTCCCCTGGAATGGAGAGGGAATGGGGCTTTTGCAGTATCCTTCCCCTGCCACACCCACCAAGCCACGCCCACAGAACCAGTAGTAAAAAAAATTGGATTTCACCACTGGTAGAATTCATCTGGGTGTCCTGGTTTCTAGTCAAGCACTTTCAATACAGTGTTATAAAGGTTTTAAGTTAATGACATCCTAGCCAAAAAAATATAACAAGGGCACATCTGAAGCTTTGGTTCAAAGGTGACTGTTGAATCCCCAAGTCAGGGACCAAACTGAAAAGCCACACTGTCAAATCAAACTCTGTGCATGGGTGAGAATTCCAGTGGTACTGAATTTTGTTTACGCTTTTCAGTTCAATCTGAACTATCAAATCTGATGAGATCAAAGGTGATCCCCACAGCCCTCCCAGCAATCTTTTTAGAAGTTGAAGAACTGGAAACGGTTGCTTCATATGGAATTTTTATCCCGTTTCCCCACTGAGAGCTCCTCTGTCTCTTTGAAGAAACAAATCTACTAAATAACAAACTCCAACTGTGTGTTACCATGAAGGCAGGGGAGTAACTGGCGGAGTTGGAAACAGGACCAGATTGCGTTCAATAGCTTTCACCTCCAATACAAAACTCACAATAATCTCATAATGACACAGCTAGGCTGTTCCATTCAACCCAAATTTTGCCGATTAGCAGTAAAGCATTGCCTTGTCTTAAGCACCCTTTCTTCTGTCTTAGAAAGATACACTTTGCATCACAATGTAATTACTTGCTTTCAGTTGTAGATAAGATTGAAAACAATGACTGTGGAATTTGCTGTATGCACAGTAGCTGTTTTGGAGAGATATTTGCATGAAACACTTATACATGCTCTTACAATGGTTGCAAATGAAGTTGACATTGGTCAGTAAAGTTGATCACCAGACAATACAGCCACAAACAGACAAGGAAAAGCCAATGTACATTTTGCAAATATAGCAAAAGATATGATACTAAAGCATTTTAGTATAAAGAATGTTTATCAACTTGGCATCCTCAAGTTAATGTGCAAAGTACTAGATACACAGGCATTCACATCAATCTTTCTCCCTCCCTCCCTCCCTCTTTCACTCTGTAACAAAGTTGGCAAGATGGTGGATGAAGCATTGTGATGCAACCCACATCCTCTTTGTACCTGTTACACACCAGTTCAAAGGGAACAGGCCCAAGCTGATGCTGACACAGGGGTGAAATCCAGCAGGTTTTGACAGGTTCTGGAGAATCGGTAGTGGAAATATTGAGCAATTCAGAGAACCGGTAGTGGAAATTTTGAGTAGTTCTGACAACTGGCATTTACCACCTCTGGCTGGCCCCAGAGTGGGGAGGGAATGGGGATTTTGCAGTATCCTTTCCCTGGAGTGTGGTGGGAATGGAGATCTTGCAGTATCCTTCCTCTGCCATGCCCACCAAGCCATGCCCACCAAGCCACGCTCACAGAACCAGTAATAAAAAAAATTGGATTTCACCACTGTGCTATTATCTGCTATCTTGCCAATTTTAGCTGTCTCTCCTCCTTCAAATGCCTCTGAGTAGACAACTCAAAACTGAATGTACGAATAGAAAAGCACATTCTTTCACCAAATCGACAGATTCATTCCAGAAGAAAATCAGATCCATTAAATCAGAAAAAAAAAGCAATTCAGAGACTGGGTAGATTTTCTACTGAAGCTTTCTATCCATTCCATATATAAAGAAAGTTATGGGGAAGGAATCAAATGGGATGGGATGTTGGGTTTTTTTTAACTTTTAAAAGCATTTTTTCTACAACCTCTTCTGACGAAAAAATGCTTCTAAAAGTAAAAAAAAAAAAAAGCTTCTGTTGATCGCCCGGCTCAGCTGGGATCATCAGAGGCTTTTCCAAGAATTTTTTTCTGCAACCTCTTGGACGAAGAGGTGTTAAAAAAATGCTTTGAAAAGTCTCTGACAATCCCAGCTGAGTTGCCTGATCAGCAGAGGCTTTTCAAAGCATTAGAAAAAATGCTTTGAAAAGTTTTTTTTAAAAAAGTTGGCCACACCCACCCAGTCACATTACACCCCCTCCCACCAAGCCACACCCACAGAACTGGTAATAACAAATTTTACATTTCACCCCTGAGTTAATAACCGTTGCAGCATCCCCATAGTCACATGATGAAAATTCAAATGCTTGGCAACTGACTCATATTTATGACAGTTACAGTGTCTTTGATCATGTGATCCCTTTTTGCAACCTTCTGACAAGAAAAGTCAGATTCACTTAACAACCGTTTTGCTAACTTAACAACTTCTATGATTCACTAAACAACTGCAGCGGGAAAGGTGGTAAAATGGGGCAAAACTCACTTAACAAATGTCTCACTTAGCGACATAAATTTGGGGCTCAATTGTGGCCATAAGTCAAGGACTACCTGTACATGCTATGTTTGGATAAAACCCAGTATGGTGATTAATATGGAATCTAGAATGAAAAAAAATATGAATTTTCAATGTTCTAATCTAGTTGATTGAAATACTGGGCTGACAGATTGTGATGATGCGTCTGATGAATTGATGGTAAAAAAAATGAATTTTCAGTCATAACATTTCATTCACCACTCAGTGAAATAAACAGTGAACCTTGGACTTGTATGTTCCCTTAAATTAACTTCATCCACCAGAAAAGCCCCACTCAAGCTCAGATAACATCCAGTAGAGAAGATATGCAATTCTATAAATTGTATAAATAAATAAAAACAGTTTGAGAATATACTTTGAGTTAAAACACAAATGCAGAAAATCTAAGAGGGTTCACAGAACTGTAGTTACCTTTACAAATTCCTACTTTTATTTACATTTTTATTGCTTTTATGTATTACCTTGCTCCAGCTCTTTGTCTTCTCTCCCCTTCAGATAAAGTCTGAAAACAATTATTCCATTTCTCTAAAGTACTTAACTCTTTTAAAAAATAGTTTAACTCTCTTTCGAGCTTATAGTTCAAGTACCTCTTGGATGTATTCGGCAAATGTTAAATGGTTTATTAGTGATAGGCTCAAACATTGTTTAGTTCTTAATATTAGATTTATATTGTGTATGTTCTCCAAGAACTCAAGATTCTGTGGATATTATTCCATTTTTCATTTTTTCCTAGCTACAACAACCTGTTGTCAACTTGCCAAAATTGCCCAGTAACCTCCTGTGAGTGAACATGGACTTGTAGTTCACGTTTCAACTCCATTCTTAACCATTTCAATTAAATCTAGAAACTATTACTATTGTATTCATAATCATAAGTTTATTTGTCAAGCATATATAAGATAACAGGTAAAAGTATAAACATAATTTGAATACATGAAAAGAGTAAGTAAAAAGAGCCTTGATAGTACAGTGGTCTACGCACCCTGTTATTAACACAGCTGCCTGCAATTTACTGCTGGTTCGAATCTCTCCAAGGCTCAAGGTTGACTCAGCCTTCCATCCTTTCTAAGGTAGGTGAAATGAGGACCCAGTTTGTGGGGGCAATAAGCTGACTTTGTATAAATATACAAAAGAATGAAGGCTATTGCTTAACGCATTGTAAGCCGCCCTGAGTCTCCGGAGAAGGGCGGCATATAAATCAAATTTAAAAAAAAAAAGGAATATTAGGACAGGGACGGTAGGCACGCTGATGCACTTATGCACACCACTTACAGACTTCTTAGGAATGGGGTGAGGTCAAAAGTAGATAGTTTAAGGTTAAAGTTTTGGGGGTTTGGGGAAGAAACCACAGAGTCAGGTAGCGCATTCCAGGCATTGACCACTCTGTTACTGAAGTCATATTTTCTGCAATCGAGTTTGGAGCGGTTTACCTTGAGTTTGTATCTATTATTTGCTCGTGTATTGTTGTGGTTGAAGCTGAAGTAGTCATTGACAGGAAGGACATTGTGGCGGATAATTTTATGTACTGTGCTTATGCTTATTATGCGTATTATTATGCGTATTAATGTTGTAAACCTGCTAGAGTCACCGTGTGTGAGTTGGGTGGCCAGCAAATTGAATAAAATCAATGTAACTACAAATTTCAGAAACACCATGTTGTAAAATATTTGTAAGGATCAGAGATTCAAATAGCTGCCTATTATCTACATGGGAGCAAAATTTTGCTGATTTGAATGAAATCTGGAGGTGTTTCTCTCCCCTTCCCACCCCAAATGTTATTTTTAGATGACTTCCATTATTTGTGAGATTGGACTCCTAAATTTGATTCTTCTCTTGTTTTCATCCTGTAATCCATTCAACATTCAATCTATCGTTATTTATAAATTCTTGTATGTCTTTACAGATTGTCCTCATCTTACAATTCACTTAGTGACTGTTTGAAGTTACAACGGCACTGAAAAAATTGACTTATTAACCATTTTTCACACTTATGACCATTGTGGCATTCCCATTGTCATGTGATTTACATTCAGATGCTTGACAACTGACTCACATTTATGACGGTTGCTGTGTCCCAAGGTCATGTGATCACCTTTTGCAACCTTCTAACAAGCAGCGGCAATGGGGAGACCAGATTCACTTAACAACGATGTTATGAATTGGACAATTGCATGGATTCACTTTACAAATGTGGCAAGAAAAGTCATAAAATGGAGCAAAACTCACTTAACAAATGTCTAACTTAACAACGTAAATTTTGGGCTCAGTTGTGGTCATAAATGGAGGGCTACCTGTATTTTGTTGTTATTTGTTTTAATCTCATTAAAACAAACAAAAATCTCACATTTTTGTCCTCAGTTTCAATTTCCATTATTCTGTTTTCCACACATGAACTCTAAAATATGACCCAAAGGCATTTTTGGCAGAGAGAGGAGGGGGGAGGGAGGGAGGGAGAGCTAGATAGATGATAGATCTCTATCTCTATCTCTATCTCTATCTATCTATCTATCTATCTATCATCTATCTATCTCTGTATTTCTGTCTCTGTCTCTATCATTTCTATCTCTCTTTCCCTGTTTAAAATATCTATCTATCTATCTATCTATCTATCTATCTATCTATCTATCTATCTATCTATCTATCGTGTTTTCCCAAAAATAAGACTCTGTCTTATATTTTTTTGAACCCTGAAATAAGCGCTTGGCCTTATTGCCATGCGCTCAAAGGCCCAATTGGGCTTATTATTAGGGGATGTCTTATTTTTTGGGGGGAAACAGGGTATCAATCTTGCCTGTACAACTTTGTGTTCCCTTGTCTTTTCTTCATTTGGACAAAATATCTACTTCCTGAGGAAAACCTCCTTCATCTTTGGAGCTAGAGTTTCAAATATCAAAAAAACAACCAAGTTTTTTATAATTCTCTTTTTACTATATCTTAATTCAGGGGTATCAAACTTGTGGCCCACGGGCGAGATGCGTTACGCACTGGTCATGCCTACTCCCATTTTAGCAAAGGGAAAAAAAGTCACAATATGTCACGTGACGACAACGTGACGATGCGAGTTCGACACCCCTGTCTTAATTCAAACAACAACAGTCATTCACCTCATGGCAAAAATCATCTTTTATACTTTAATACCCATTTGCAATTAGTTACACCTCAGTACAAGGATTCACCACTAGTTAACAACAATAGTATTAATAGTTGCAAGATTCACTCTGGGCTGTTCATTCATGAGTATTAATACTATCTATTAAGGCACTATTCTAGTGTAAAAGCAACACAGAAACCTTGTGTTATGTACACAGCCTCCTGTCTCACTTTTCAGAATATTCTGGCATGCCCACCCAAGAACACAACAAAAACTCTGTACTTGGATTGCTTTGATCAGCAGTTTGTGTATTTGTTCGCTTGTTTACTTGTGATGGCTCCCAGGTCAGTCAATTTCTGAAGGATCCAAGGAGCTTACATCCACAAAAAAAGTGAGGATTAAAGACAGAAAACTGCAGTAAAAGTCATTTCCACATAAGTGAGTTCTAGCATCTTCATAGCATCACCCAGCCCTCATTAAAGTGATATAAAACCTATTCACATTACTTGTATCTTGACACAACAGAAGTTGTGATACCTGAGAGGACACTTTAAATCACAAGAAGACACTTTAATTCAAAACGATCAATGCCAGCCCATCTAATGCTGCATTACAATTCATGTGCCATCAGTCCAATACAGGCCCATCTTCAGTATCTCTAAAATACTATCTCAAAAATGTCTTGGTTGTCCCTCAAAAGCCCAGCAGATAATGGGTGCTCCAAATGTCTGGGAAGAAACGGGTGACATTTTGTGCAAAAGCTTGCACCTTATTGCAGATTAATGAATCAGATAAGACAGGGACATACCGGTAACTTGGCTAGTCTATGGTTTAGTATTTTCCACCTATGATCAAATGCTGTTCACATATTGAATCATTCCCTACTTCTCTTTCAAAGACCTTTTGAATATTTTGTACTACAACCAAGATCTTTACCCGTGGAGGCTCTTCCCAAAAACAAATATATAAATGACAAATTTTGGAGGTGATGCTTTAAGGTGCCAAACACATTTCTGCCTATGACATAAAAGGGGAAATATATGGCAGACATCATGGCTTCCATGGCTACCCACAAATGGTAATAAGAATGAATATCTTTATTCTCTATAACAAAAGCACAACAAAAGAACATGTCCCACCATTCTCAATTTTGCCCGTTATATATGGACAAATGTGTTCAACAAATGTTGTATTTGTTGAAAATTCCTGTATTTTATCTTAAGGTTCCGAGCAAAATTCAATATGTGTAAATGCTGTCCACTAGTGAGTCCATCAATAATCATTTGGGTGATTATTGATCTTTGAAAGACTTAAGGGATCAGTCCTTGCTGATAAAAATAATTTCACTGTTTGCTTTATCAAAATTTTGGGTTCCTCTAGCAACAGGTTCATGGAAATCAGGGGAAGCTCTCTTTCTTAAGATTCTCTCCATCTGTTATTATCTGGAGAATATAGCTGTACGTCTTACAAAAGGAGTTGAGGGCTCAGGTCAAACTTCAACTTCATTTTTTGCAATTTGAAAACTAATAGGTGCAGTGGTAGGTTTCAAAATTTTTTACTAGCGGTTCTGTGGGTGTGGCTTGGTGGGCGTGGCATGGCTTGGTGGGCGTGGCAGGGGAAGGAGACGGTAAAATCTCCATTCCCTCCCCACTCCAGGGGAAGGATACTGCAAAATCCCCATTTCCTCCCAGTCAGCTGGGACTCGGAAGGCAGAGAATAGATGGGGATGGGGCCAGTCAGAATTTTTACTACTGGTTCTCTGAACTACTCAAAATTTCCACTACCGGTTCTCCAGAACTGGTTAGAACCTGCTGAAACCCACCTCTGAATTGGTGGCTGCCAAAGTATTACCTATAACTTCAAATCAGGAATTTACTGCATATATCCGAGTCTAGCTAGAAGAACATTTGAGGCAGGCATGTTATAGCTTTGGAGAAATAGAACTAAGGATAGTAAACGGAAAGTTTTAAAGGAAGGGAAAAGATTTCCTAAACTGTTTGTAAATGGGAGGGTTGATTTACCTTCAGGTTACATCCTGAAGAAAAAAACTCTTTCTCTCTCTCCCTTCCTTCCTTCCTTCCTTCCTTCCTTCCTTCCTTCCTTCCTTCCTTCCTGCCTTCCTGCCTTCCTTCCTGCCTTCCTTCCTTTTT
This sequence comes from Pantherophis guttatus, assembly GCF_059756535.1. Classification (NCBI taxonomy): domain Eukaryota; kingdom Metazoa; phylum Chordata; class Lepidosauria; order Squamata; family Colubridae; genus Pantherophis; species Pantherophis guttatus. Next base: position 122,060,356 of record NC_142067.1, on the reverse strand, counting down.
TCTTCCTTCCTTCCTTCCTTCCTTCCTTCCTTCCTTCCTTCCTTCCTTCCTTTTGTAGCTGGACAGATAGTTACTATGATTTGTATAGTCAATAAAAGATTAAGAAAAAATTCCAAACAAAGTATATTGTGTTGCATCAGTAGTATAAAAAAAAGGGGGGGGGGATGAGTTTCTCAGCTTAGTAATAAAGTCTGTATTATGTTACTGTTTGTAGATATTAAAAATAAAAGATGAAAGAAAAGGAGGAGGATTTATGTTTATACTACAAAGTACTGTGGACAATAAATAGCACTGCTGAATATTTTAAACATGCAGTCTAGGATACATGAATCACAAAAGCCAAAAATTGTAACACTAAAGTAGATGTAAAGTAACCATTTTGTTAGATTTGTAATGGCATATAGTATGGATTTCCAGGAGGGAGGGATCCAGAAATGAAAAAGTGAATTGGAAAAGCTTATTTTTCGGAAGAAGAGCCATGGTGGTGCAGTGGTTAGAATGCAGTACTGCAGGCTAACTCACTGTTCATTCCAGGAGTTCGATCCTGACCGGCTCAAGGTTGACTCAGCCTTCCATCCTTCCAAGGTCAGTACAACGAGAACCCAGATTGTTGGGGGCAAGATGCTGACTCTGTAAACCACTTAGAGAGGGCTGCAAAGCACTATGAAGTGGTATATAAGTCTTAGGCGCTATTGCTATTCTTGGATGACAAGCAAAATGTCTTCAAGGAAAAACAAATAAAGTCCAATTATCTCTTGAAAAAGACTTTTGGGACAACCATGACCTGGATGATTGAGACTCTCCAGACAGGAGGGAGGAAGTGTCTTCTATTGCAAACGACAAATATTCCTTGAACAAATATTTACATTATGGGTGTCCTACTCACTATGTTCCCCAATTGAGGCTGTTTTGAAGCTACCTGTCTCTCTAGCTGCTGCTGTTCCCCTTTCCTAAAAGAATTATCTACCCGATCAAGAATCCCATAGTAACATAATCAGAGTTGTTCTTCAGCAAAGCGATTATACGGTATTCATTATGTGATGTGATGATGTCACTGGAAAGGAAATAAAGAGAGAATGTGCCAATGTATCAGCAAGCACATTGTTCATGAAAAATGCCAAACTTGCACTTTGTTTTAAATATTAAACATGTTAAAAACATTAAGTGTTTGTATAACTCAAGAGACCTTCTAAACAAGCCCATAAAAGACAATTATTACCAACCTTATTATTGCCTTCCATTGAGGACCTGTATACTGCACAAGTCAAAAAGAGGGCTGTAAAAATATTTATAGACTCCTCCCATCCTGGACATAAACCGTTTCAACTCCTACCCTCAAAACGACGCTATAGAGCACCGCACACGAGAACAAGTAGACACAAGAAAAGTTTTTTTCCCGAATGCCATCCCTCTGCTAAACAAATAATTCCCTCAACACTGTCAAACTATTCACTAAGTCTGTATTACTACTACTATTAATCTTCTCATCCCACTTATGACTGCATGACTGTAACTTTGTTGCTTGTATCCTTACGATTTATATTAATTGTTTCCTAGTATGATTTGATTGCTTATTTGTACCCTATGACTATCATTAAGTGTTGTACCTTATGATTGTTGATGAATGTATCTTGTCTTTTTATGTACGGTGAGAGCATATGCACCAAAGATAAATTCCTTGTGTGTCCAATCACACTTGGCCAATAAAAAATTCTATTCTATTCTATTCTATTCTATTCTATTCTATTCTATTCTATTCTATTCTATTCTATTCTATTCTATTCTATTCTATTCTATTCTATTCTATTCTGACAGACTCAGAAATAGAGAGGTAATAGGAAGGAATTATCACACCAGTGCAGAAAATATTTACTACCTTAGGTAAAATCCCAGTTGCAGATGCCTGTTATGACCCTTTATTATGGCGTTGTTTTTTTTTTTAAAGAAAAAAAAAGGCAGAAATATTGATCATTAGATCACTATGAACTTTCCTCTTAATTACTCGAGGAAAGAATGTGGTGTGTCCAATTTTCATTACCTTTCCGGAGACAATAATGGTATATCAACCTCCTATTATCTTTAAGGGACACATTTCTTGAATTTCAGACTCGTCAGTTACAGAATGAGTGGCAGGTCCTTGTGCCAAAGTGGAAGCACTGTGGGCTCCCTTTGTAGAAATATTCCATGTCACCAACAGCTTAGCCAATTGATGTGCCACCATGGGAAGAAAAAAAGGTCTTTAGTTTTCTCCATCTTTTTGAAACAGTTGCTTCTCTCTTTCCTCAAACACTTGTCAAAGGTTTTGGAAAGATGTTTTAACTGGTATCCTGTCAAGCTATATTTCTATCCTAGTGATAGAAATCTTGTGATTTCCAACTCCAGCAGAACTTAAACGATAAAAATTTCTACCATACTTCTTAGATAGACAAGTCGCCAAACTCTGAGTAATAAATAGCTCCTTCCTTCCTTCCTTCCTTCCTTCCTTCCTTCCTTCCTCCCTCCCTCCCTCCCTCCCTCCCTCCCACAGTAAATATGAATAAATAATAATAAAGAGCCAGGGTGGTATAGTGGTTAGAGTGCAGTACTGCAGGCTATTTCAGCTGACTGCTAGCTGCAGTTCAGCAGATTACATCTCACAGGCTCAATGTTGACTCAGCCTTCTGTCTTTCTGAGGTGAGTAAAATGAGGACCAAGATTGTTGGGGCAACAGGCTGACTCTGTAAACCGCTTAGAGAGGGCTGTAAAAGCACTATGAAGCGGTATATAAGTCTAAGTGCTATTGCTAAGAACTCAGTAGGTGGATAAAAATGCCAAATCCGATTGACTCAGTGGTGGGTTGCTACCGGTTCTCCCCGGTTCTTGTGAACCGGTAGTGGAAATTTGCAGTAGTTCAGAGAACCGGTAAATACCACCTCTGCCTGGCCCTGCCCCCAATCTATTTGCTACTTCCCAAGTCCCAGCTGATCGGCTAGAAGGAAAAAAATCAGGGCTCACTTGACAAAGAAGAGAAAAAAAAAACCCAAGACACTTTAGCTTTAAATTGAGAAGCCAAGAAGCTTCCCAACTGATCGGCTAGAACCGATCCGCTCCTTGTAAACCGCTCGGTGGTGGTAGATTGGCAATTGAGGCCAAGCTGCCTGAAAGCGGTTTCCGATGCTCTCGGTGGTGGCAGAGCGGCAAAAAAACTGTTTAAACTCTTGCCGCCATGCTTCAAAGGGCCGCCCTACAGCTGATCAGTGGTAAAAGGCAGTGTGGTGCTAGACCAGTACACTCCAAAAACAAATGGGTAGACCGGTGTGCTCCAAGAACAAATGGGTAGACCAGTATGGCTCTGCAAACAGTTTAAAAGCCTGGTAGACCAGTACCTCTGCTAAATCCTAAAGAATTGTTTGTCACATGACCATCAAACCATGCCCACAAAATAAGCCATGCCCACAGAACCGGTAGTAAAAAAATTTAGAACCCACCCCTGGACTGACTGTGAGATCAACCACAATCACAATGACAATACGGTAGCAGTGTATTTTCACAGATTTACACAGATTCACAGATTTACACAGATACTCAACAAATGCAACTTTTGGAAGTATAATGTTAAGAGACACTGATTTAGTAGACTTCCTCGCCATATTGTCTTACATAAAATCTCCTAGAGTGTAGTAACACACATTAAGAAAGGGGACGGTTGAACTTCAGATTTAATTATCTTATCACCTGAGAAGGATATTCCAAATTTATTCCACTGTCTGTCTTTAGGGAAAATACATATCTCTCATAATTTTCATAAGCTGAAAAGGATTTTTCATCCACTTTCTGCCTCAAAATTACATTCTGTAAATAATGAACTGAAAATTCAGTATGCTGTCGCCTTGGGGGAAAAAATGTGCTTTTAAAAGAGTGTAATTTTAAAAATAAATAAAATGAAATACGTTATATTTTTATTCTTGCAGAATTTGTTTTAAATATTTGGTACCTTTCTTTGATAGTCAGCAATATTTATGCTATATATATATATATATATATATATATATATATATATATATATATATATATATATATATATATATAGGTCTTTGGTTATTCAGGTCTTCTCCCACGTAAAATTGGAAGCGTCTTGGCAACGTTTTGACGAAGTCTCATTCGTCATCTTCAGGCTGGTGTTCTCGGCTTCGTGCTCCTGGAAGCACGAAGCCGAGAACACCAGCCTGAAGATGACGAATGAGACTTCGTCAAAACATCGCCAAGACGCTTCCAATTTTACGTGGGAGAAGACCCGAATAACCAAAGACCTACATACAAACACCCGCGAAAACCTGAGAAAACATATATATATATATATATATATATATATATATATATATATATATATATATATATATATATATATATATATATATATATATATATATATTTATAGATCGCATATTTATACACATTTGAAACATTATTCCTGATGCTCCATTTTAATATTTGATATCTAAATATGTTACAATAATTAGATTTGGGAGGGAGAAGAAATTTCATATTTGAAATCTGCCTACATTACCGAGAAATGAGTTCACATTTCATGTACTGTATTTCAAGTTAACTTAGAATGTACAGGTAGTCCTCAACGTACGGCCACAATTAAGCTCAAAACGTGTGTTGCTAAGTGAGAAATTTGTTAAGTGAATTTTGTCCTATTTTATGACTTTTCTCATTTGTTAAGTGGATCACTGCAGTTCTTATAATAGTAACACGGTTGTTAAGTGAAGCTGGTTTTCCCATGGACTTTCCTTGTCAGAAGATTGCAAAAGGGGATTGCATCACCCTGGGACATTGCAACCATCATAAGTACATGCCAGTTGCCAAGCAGTGGTAGGTTCCTCCCGGTTCTGCCCGGTTCCGCCGAGCCGGTAGCGGTGACGATATGACATCACCAAACCGAAGAAGCTTTTTAGATGAGAAGTGAAACATCTTCTTGGATGAGAAGTGAAATTCACAAAACAAAGAAAGTCAAGTTGTCTTTTGTAAAAACAGCTTTAGGACTGTGGGTCAAAGTTGGGTTGTTTTAAAAAGTGCTATTTAAAATTAACCATAATTTATTTAATTGGGATGGCTCCAGTGGGCAAGTTAAAATAGAAGTTGCATATTTGAAAGAAATTACTTTGGTGGAAATGGAAATCAAATGAGACTGAAATATACTTAAACTCAATATATCTAAACTCAAATTTACTGCTAAATTAGGTTCAGCATTTCATGTCTACCTGCCACAGTATTATAACAGTGGGAAGTACAGTGATCACTCTATGTGTAGCCTCACTGAAGACACAATTATTAAAGGCATGTCAGGTTCCTGCCACTTTTGGTTTAAAACCTATATATTTCAGGACTGTCCAAGGTATAAAAGGTATTGCTTTATGATAGCCATGAAATAAATGAATCAACTGATAAATTTGTGAATCATAAATAAATACTAAAATAACAACTGGACAATGGATATATTATTTTTTCCAGTGGTGAAATCCACATTTTTTTACTACCGGTTCTGTGGGCGTGGCTTGGTGGGCGTGGCAGGGGAAGGATACTGCAAAATCTCCATTCCCACCCCACTCCAGGGGAAGGATACTGCAAAATCCCCATTCCCTACCCACTCCTGGAGAAGGAAATTGCAAAATCTCCATTCCTACCCAACTCTGAGGCCAGCCAGAGGTGGTACTTGCCGGTTCTCTGAACTACTCAAAATTTCAACTACCGGTTCTCCGAACTGCTCAACATTTTTTTTTTTAGTTTGATTTATATGCCGCCCTTCTCCAGAGACTCAGGGCGGCTTATAGTGCATTAAGCAATAGCCTTCATACTTTTGTATATTTTATACAAAGTCAGCTTATTGCCCCCACAAACTGGGTCCTCAATTTACCTACTTTAGAAAGGATGGAAGGCTGAGTCAACCTTGAGCCTGGCAAGATTCAAACTTACTTTAATTGCAGACAGCTGGTGTTAAATTACAGTGCTTTAGTCTGCAGAGCTATCCAGGCTCCGCTACTGGTTCTCCAGAACCTGTCAGAACCTGCTGGATTTCACCCCTGATTTTTTCCCACCTAATCGTCAGATTTTATTTGATGTTAAGGGCATTCTTAATGTAAAATATGCACTCTTTCCAGAGTCTCAATATCTTCTTTATATTGTGGTGACCAAAACTGGATGTGGTATTCCAAGTGTGGTCTTATTAAGACTTTATAAAGCGGTACTAACACTTCACATCAACTTGATTCTATCCCTCTGTTAATGCAGCCTGGGCTTTTTTGGCTGCTGCCACACACTGCTAGCTCATATTAAAGTGATTGTCCACCAGTACTCCAAGATCCCTGTCACAGTTACTGATATTGAGCCACCTTTCACCTAATCTGTACCTGTACATTTGTTTTTTTCTGGCCTTACTTTTCTCTCCATTGAATTTCATTGAGCCTATCTTCTAGGGTAGGGGTGGGCAATTGTGGCTCTTTTACAACCTGTGGACTTCAAGTCCCAGAATTCCTGAGACAGCCATCTCAGGAATTCTTGGAGTTGAAGTCCATAGGTTGTAAAAGAGCCACAATTGCCCACTCCTGTTCTAGGGTATTGACTATTCTTGCAACTTAGTGTCATCTTCAAATGTGACAAGTTCCCTTTCTGTTCCCTCATCTTGGTTATTTATGAAGATATTGAAGAGAACAGGGTCTAAAACAGAACCTTGGGCTACCCCACTATTTATTTCCCCCATGTAGATGTAGTTCCATTAAGGGCTACACATTGAGTGTGCTTTATCAATCTCTTTCTCTCTTTCTCTTTTTTAGATAGAGCTGAACAAAATAAGTTCAGATAGAACATGGGAAAATGTACCAGATACATATTTATAGAATAGAATAGAATAGAATAGAATAGAATAGAATAGAATAGAGTAGAGTAGAGTAGAGTAGAGTAGAGTAGAGTAGAGTAGAGTAGAGTAGAGTAGAGTAGAAGAGAGGAGGAGGAGGAGGAGGAGGAGGAGGAGGAGGAGGAGGAGGAGAAAGGGAGAAGCAGAGAAGAATAGAATAGAATAGAATAGAATAGAATAGAATAGAATAGAATAGAATAGAATAGAATAGAATAGAATAGAATAGAATAGAATAGAATAGAATTCTTTATTGGCCAAGTGTGATTGGACACACAAGGAATTTGTCTTTGGTGCATGTGCTCTCAGTGTACATAAGGAGAATAAAATACATTCATCAAGAATAAAAAGATACAACACTTAGTGATAGTCAAGGTTACTAATAAGCTATCAGATTGTACTAGGAAACAAATAAAAAACAATATAATTGAAAGATACAAGCAATACTATATTACTTCTTGAAACAATAAATCATAGAGAGTAAAAGTTCATCAGATGCAGTTCGATTCACAAAATTACCAAATAAGCATATTGTCATTTTCTGTCATGGTCTCTCATCCTTTACTACTATTCCTGGTATTTGCAATGCAATCCTATAAATATTTCACTCAGATTTTTTTTTTTTTTAAATAGGATTAGAATTATTTTCCCACTGCTTGGTTCTCACACGATAAAAGTTTTGTGAGATAATTTTAGCCTATCCGTTTCACATGGTGAATGTTTTGAAAGCATTGCAAAAATGATGTGTCAGCAGCGTGATGAAGCTGAAAAAAAAATGCAAATGCAGAAGGGTTGCATCAACCAAACCAATTTTTAAAAGCATGGAAAATAGCATTTCCAGTTTATTCTGTGATTGTGGGCCCTGTACCTTAAGAAGAATTTGGAGAAACTAATGATGATCCCAGGAATAGAAATTAAATTCTGAGAGAGAGAGAGAGAGAGAAGGAGGAGGAGGAGGAGGAGGAGGAGGAGGAGGAATATTTAGCCTTGAGAAAGTAAAACAAATATACCATTGTTCAGTAATACAACACTTAGTGATAGTCAAGGTTACTAATAAGCTATCAGATTGTACTAGGAAACAAATAAAAAACAATATAATTGAAAGATACAAGCAATACTATATTACTTCTTGAAACAATAAATCATAGAGAGTAAAAGTTCATCAGATGCAGATCTTAAGAAGAATTTGGAGAAACTAATGATGATCCCAGGAATAGGAATTAAATTGTGTGTGTGTGTGTGTGTGTGTGTGTGTGTGTGTGTGTGAGAGAGAGAGAGAGAGGGGGGGGGGAGAGAGAGAGAGAGAGAGAGAGAGAGAGAGAGAGAGGAGGAGGAGGACGAGGAGGAGGACAAAGACGAGGACGAGGAGGACGAGGAGGAGGACGAGGAGGACGAGCCTTGAGAAAGTAAAACAAAAATACCAATGTTCAGTAATGAACAGTTGCAGGAACTGGGTATGTCTAGTTTAACAACAAGAAGGACTAAGGTGACATGATAGCAGCCTTCCAATATTTGAGGGCTGTCACAGAAAAGAAGGGATTGATTTATTCTTCGAAGTTTTGAGGGCAGAACAAGAAGTGATGGGTGTAAGATCATTAGAGATCCAAGCTAGAACTGAGAAGAAATTTCCTGACAGTGAGAACAATTAATCAGTGGAACGGCTTGCCTTTAGAAGTTGTGGGTTGACAGAACCTCTGTCTCTAGAGGTTTTCAAGAAAAGATTGTCTGGAATGGTGTAGGGTCTTTTGCCCGAGCAGATGGGGTTCAGCTAGAAGATATCCAAGGCAGTGGTAAAATCCAAATTTTTCTACTAGCGGTTCTGTGGCTGTGACTTGGTGGGTGTGGTGTGGCTTGGTGGGTGTGGCAGGGGAAGGATACTGTAAAATCTCCATTCCCACCCCACTCTGGGGCCAGCCAGAGATGGTATTTGCCGGTTCTCCAAACTACTCAAAATTTCCACTACCAGTTCTCTAAAACCTGCCAGAACCTGCTGGATTTCACCCCTGCTCCAAGGTTCATTGACTCCCATCCAATTCTATTATTCTGTATTCTCTTTGATAATTACAGCAGCAAAATAAAATGAAAATCTCTTCTCTTTCACCCTAATGTACAGGAAAAGAATAATGGATCTAAGCCACAAAGAAAGGTGAATGTTAAAAAAAAAAAACACACACAAAAAACCTCTTTCTAGCAGTAAGAGCCATTGACAGCAGACACAATGACTGAAGGAGATGCTGAGATCCACTTCACTGCCTCTATAGAGGCCGAAATTGGACAACCATTGTCAGGAATACGTTAATTTGGCTTCCTAGACTTGATCAGGACTTCTCTTTGGCGTCTCCTACATGGCCACTTCCAGGTCTAAGAGGAAAACTATTAGCTAACCTTTGCAAAGATATCCTCACAGGCAGAGGTGGGTTTCAAAGATTTTTTACCACTGGTTCGTCATGCCAGTGGTGGGTTCCTCCCGGTTCAGTCCGGTTCGTCCGAGCCGGTAGCGGTGACAATATGACATCACCGAACAGGTTCTCTCCCCCCCGCCCTCCCACCCCCCCACCCACATTATTCTTACCTTTTATTTGGTCCCACCCCCAATCTATTGCTGCCTCCTGAGTCCCAGCTGATGACTAGAGGGAAAAAAACTGTTTAAACTCTTACCGCGGGGCTTCAAAGGGCCGCCCTACAGCTGATCAGTGTTAAAAGCAAACAAATGAGTCGGGTTGTAAGTGTGAGGACTGGTCGTAAGTGTGAGGACCTTCCAGAAATGACTCTGACCAGCTAGCCGCGCCCACCTAGTCACATGATCTCCAAGCCACACCCACAAAATAAACCACGCCCACAGAACCGGTAGTAAAAAAAGTTTAGAACCCACCCCTGCGTCATGCGTGTGCGTGCTTGCTTCGTGCGCATGTGTGCCTCCTGCACATGCGTCTGGCCTCAAAAATGCATGTGGCTAAATAGTAGCGCCGGGATGGGTGGGCGGGGCAGGCTCACCCGCCATCTTTGCTACTGGCTTGCCTGAAACGGTACGAACCGGCTGAATACCACCACTGCTCACAGGGAGTTTGAGCTGTGCAATCCAGCCCTATGATAACTCTTCCCAGGAACAAATTATCAGTTTTATTTACATTCCTTCAGCATTTAGCATAGAATTCTAACTCTGCTTGGATTGCAACTCTAATCGTTTTCTTTCACAGCTTCACAATCACTCTGCTAAGTTCTAGACTGCTTGGATGGCTGATTGGCAGGTCTAGAACCAAGGGCTGTTCTTGACACCTCACAGCTCTCGCCTCACCATCGGGAGGCTGTGAGTTCGATCCTAGGTAGAGGCAGATATTTCTGTCTCTGGGCACAATGAGAATATATCTGCTGAACAAAACTCCGCATTGGTGACAGGAAGGGCATTGGGCCATTAAACGCTCTGCTAGCTTCATTCAGTTGCCCAGACTCCACCCCGCAAGGGATTATGGAGTTGTTAAACGATGCTGCTGCTGCTGCTGATGATGATGATGATAGGAAGTATGCTATATCTTCAGCCCTCTCCAAAATATTAAATTATAAATCAGCAAGGCCTTAACTTTTAATTGATCGTTAACAGTATTTAATAACATTCAAATTTCAAAATAGTACCCCTAAAGCAAAACAAAGCTTATTTAAATTAACACTGACAGTCAAATATCAAGGGATGAAAAAGCATAGTAAAAGGACATAGTATATGGGCAAAAGAATGTATGCTATTCCTTCTATTTATCAGTTTTTCTTTATTTCTCCCAAAATTTTATAGCTTCAGTTTCTTATTTTTTTTCTTCTGGGTCAAATCCCATTTTCACACCATTCAAAAGAGACAATGAAATAAATTAAAGGGGAAAACAAACAAACAAGATCAGAAAACTCCTCTAAGTAACTGATGCTTAGATAAGCAGGGATTAACACCAGACAAATAATCAAGCAGAAAACAATATCCTGATTGAGGAAATATTGAGGAGAAAATCCCCAGCTCTTCCAATGCTGGCAGGCAAACAATAGGGAACAAATCCCACACTCATTTCTGGGCATTTATATCTCGAAAGACCTCTCATGGATTATGAATGTTAAAATGCTTGTGAAGAAGGCACAGAAGAGGCTGTACTTCCTGAAAATGCTCAGGAAGATAAATCTATCTCAACATCTACTTCTGTCCTACTATCGCAGCACCATTGAGAGTGTCCTGACATACGGCATTCTTGCATGGTATGGGAGCAGCTCTCCAGTGGACAAAAAAGCTCTACAGTGAATCATTAAAACTGCCCAGAATATCATCGGACTCCAGCTACCAGCCCTGGACAACATCTTCGAATCTCGCTGTTTGAAGAAGTTGTATAACATTCTCAGAGACTCTTCCCATCCTGCTTACAATCTTTTTGGATTGTTGCCTTCTGGCAGAAGATACAGAACAGTTAAAACTCGGACCACACGTCTTCTGAATAGTTTTTATCCCAGAGCTATAATTGCACTCAACAATGAACTAAAGGGCCACCATCAGTGAGCTGTTGGACAGCATTACTTGGTCTGTTGTATGGATGTTTGGATGGTTCAGGGGTGGGGAATTTGTGGGTGGGGTGTGTGTTTGCGGATTGTTATGTGTGTTGGACCTGGTCTTTGGGTGTTAAGTGAATTTCGTTGTATGGGTATACTGTGTATATATGTACAATGACAATAAAGTTATAATAATTCCAACTGATGATGTTAGTTAATGAAATAATTGCAAACCAACAACCAACAGAGAGCACCAAGGATACCAATGATTGTATAGACCAGGGGTGAGCAACTGTGGCCTTTTTAAAACCTGTGGACTTCAACTCCCAGAATCCCTGAGCCAGCCAAGCTGGCTCAGGAATTCTGGGAGTTGAAGTCCACAGGTTGTAAAAGGGCCACAGTTGCCCACCCCTGGTATAGACTGATAACTGAAACAGTCCCCCCTTGTCCTTTTTCTTTGCAAAGGAAAGATGGGCACCTTATACCAATTGCTGACTAGCTGATAATTTAATTTTATCAGTTCATTATACAGCCTCTCTTTTAGGATACATTTGCCTTTTCACCAAGAATTTTCAAACCGGTGTTTGACTTCCCAGTACTAATTTGTCTATTGACCGGCCAGATAAATGCTTGCCCTCCTGCATTCTTTTCTACCAAATTAACTAGCGGCTGCCTCTAGTTATCTAAATAAGGTGTTGATTGATCTTGTGGAAATAATTAAACTGGCTTCCTCGGATATGATCTCTGGCCACGTCAGTACTTTCTTCTTTCATTACGGTTACTTGGAGCAGAATTTAAATGTGCAGAGGGTAGCAAAAGGTTAGGTGTTTCCGAGAGCCGTCTGTGACTCTGTTTAAAGGGAGCAAGTCAGATTTCATAGTAATAAGTCTGTAAATGAGACCAATTACACGTTGGTTCAAACAGGACTTGTTTCAATATTATTCTGTCCATCCAGCAGGCTTTAATAAGAATCAACATCAGTTTTCAGTACTCTGGGGAATAAGATGTCAGCTTTCGGTTAAGGAATTGCACGAAAGCTAAGCCTTCAAGTGGACAGGCATTTAAATGTGCATAAAGTCTTAATTGGAACCGCTGTTGGCCTCTAATGGAGTTGTTTCTTCTGTTAAGACCATTCGGGGGAAAAAATGACACCAAGTATCAAATGGACAATGGATCATCCACCGAGTGCTCTTTTGTGGTGACTGGCAGAACCTGCCCATTTGTCTTGCGACATCCCACGTTCCTAAAGAAATTGTCAGCAAACAAAAGCGCATGTTGAAATACGAATATTCTGTCTGCATCCGGAAATATTAGTACACAGAGCGGTGCGGCGGCCTAGAGATGGAGCTCTCACCTGAAAATCAGGAGTCTGTGAGTTCGATCCTAGGTAGAGGCAGATATTTCTCTCTCTGGGCACAATGAAAATATATCTGATGAACAAAACTCTGCATTTGGCATCCAGCCATTAAAACACTCTGCTAGCTCCATTCAGTTGTCCACATTCCACTTTGCAAAGGATTATGGAGTCGTTAAAAGAAGATAATGAAAGAAGATGATCCGAATATATTAGTACATGAGAAAGGGGTTATTTAGGCAAAAGTCTGTGTTCCAAAATTGCCATTTAAAATATCACCAAAGGTCTCTCCCTCCCTCCCTCCCTCCTCTCTCTCTCTCTGACTCACTCTCTCTGTCTCTCTCTCTCTCTGTCTCTCTCTCTCTCTCTCTCTCTCTCTCTCTCACACACACACACACACACACACACACACACACACACACACACACACACACAAACACTAGCAGGGGTGGTATTCATTTATCTTCACTATTTATTTATTATTTATTTATTATTCATATTTCTATGCCGCCCACTTTCCGAGGACTCTGGGCGGCTTACACCAAAGACAGTATACTAAATAGCATATTGCCCCCAACAATCTGGGTCCTCATTTTATCCACCTCGGAAGGATGGAAGGCTGAGTCAATCTTGAGCCGGTGAGATTTGATCTGCTGATCTGCTGAACTAGCAGTCAGCTGAAGTAGCTGCAGTACTGCACCCTAACCACTGCGCCACCTCGGCTCCCGTTCATAAACAGGAGCGCTTGCACACTTGCTTGCTTTGCTCACACGCACCACCTCCGTGCATGCCAGAGGTGGATTTCAGCAGGTTCTGACCAGTTCTGGAGAACTGGTAGTAGAAATTTTGAGTAGTTCGGAGAACCGGTAGTAAAAATTCTAACTGATCCCACCCCCATCTATTCTCTGCCTCCCAAGTCCCAGCTGATTGGGAGGAAATGGGGATTTTGCAGTAACCTTCCCCTGGAGTGGGGAGGGAATGGAGATTTTACAGTATCTTTCCCCTGCCATGCCCACCAAGCCATGTCATTCCCACCATGCCACTCCCACAGACCTGGTAGTAAAAAAAATTGAATCTCACCACTGGGATTCAAATAGATATATTTCTAGTACTTAATAAACATTATGTTGTCTGGGTACTTAATTTGCTTAACAATACATATTACATTCTTAATCTCCACCCCTTTTTTCCAACCACTGATAAAATAGATGCCACGTTTGATAATATTCTATATCTTCTTTCTTTTTTTCATTTTTAATGTCAGTCTGTCCATTTCTGCACACTCTAGTATCTTCTTAATTATTTCTTCATCTTGTGGTGTTTCTTCATTTCTCCAGCAATGGACAAATACAATCCTTGCTGCTGTCAAGGTGTGCAATATTAAATATATACTTTTCTTATCAAGTGTACCTGATATTATACCTAATAAAAATACTCCAGGTTTAAAATCTACATGCTTTCCAATCATCTTTTCTGGCCATTTATGTATCCCCCCCCTTTTTTTTTTGCTTTACCACAAGTCCACCACATATGATAGTATGTACCCGTTTTTTGATTACATTTCCAACATTTGCTAGACATATTTTTAAACATTTTGGCCAAGCTAGCCAGTGGTAAGTGCCATCTATAGAAGGAAGATTATATTGATTGGGATAGTCTTCATTGTTAAAAAGGAGAGACATTCCTCCACATTTAACAAACACTGATACAGATTTGCTTACATGATCTGTAAGAGCCAAGGTGGCGCAGTGGTTAGAGTGCAGTACTGCAGGCTACTTCTGCTGACTGCTAGCTGCAGTTCAGCAATTCAAGTCTCACCAGGCTCAAGGTTAACTCAGCCTTCCATCCTTCTGAGGTGGGTAAAACGAGGACCGAGATTGTTGGGGGCAATATGCTGTCTCTGTAAACAGCTTAGAGAGGACTGTAAAAGCACCATGAAGCTGCATATAAGTCTAAGTGCTATTGCTATGTTGGGAGTAGAAGTAAATTGAAAAGCTTTCTCAGCATTGTTCATTATGCAATCCATAGTTTAATGCTGAAGGATCCCACCAAGGTTTCCCTTTGTATTCTTACAACTCTTTATTTATAAATTGGATTTGAATGCTGCAGAGCCCTTGAAATGGAGAAGCAACATACCATGTATCGGCACCCTTTTTCAACCTGCAACCCATTAGTACGTTTTACAATTTCTGAACAAATGCTTTGATTGCCCTGAAAATCCCAAGTATGTTTAAAACCTTTTGTGAAGCTTTTGATCTTTGGAAGATGGAATGAAAATAATTTAAATAAAATAAATCCACGACTGATAGTTTCAATATTTTGTTCTGTGACAAGGCAATTTCCCTGGCAAATGCAGTGAAGAAAGGTCTTAAGCAAGGCACAATAATTCTTAACAAAAAAAGAGAGAGAAATTTGCAAAGTCTGAATCACGGGCCCATCCATAGGATGCTCTTGGAAAAATTGGAAACTGATGAAAATCCAGTTTTCCTGGTTTTCCAATGAAAGGTCAGAGATTAAAGCATCTGTGGTTATATAACCTGCAATCACATATCTAGTGTTCAGTGGTGCTATTCAGCTGGTTCTATCCGGTTCGGGTGAACCGGTAGCGGCTGCTGTGGGAGGCTCCACCCACCCACCTGGACATCATCACATCCCGTTTTTGACACTCTGTGCATGCACAGAAGGTCCTGCACATTCAGCAGTGGTGGGTTTCAAAAACTTTTACTACCGGTTCTGTGGGTGTGGCTTGGTGGGCGTGGCATGGCATGGCATGGCTTGGTGGGCATGGCTTGGTGGGCATATATATATATATATATATTTTGGGGGGTGAGGGATAGTGGAAGAAGATAACATTTGTGGCTAGATAGTATAGCCCTAGGATTTATGTGTGTATGTATCTCTGTGTGCATTGGGGTCTGCATATCCGTGTAAGAAAGAGAGAGAGAGGTAAATAAACATATTGCTCTATTTCAAGTGATAAAGTAACTTATTGACTCAGCCAGCACTATCTGTGAAAGAGCATCTTGTCTATGACTACTGATTAAACTTGCAGCAGAAGCATGCTCTTCAGGCAAGCATTTTGGCCTTCCTACTCAACCCCAGAGACACATTGCAATACTAGAACTTTAACCAACGTTTCTTTATCACTTATCACTCCTCTCGGAAGGAAAATAGCTACGGAGCTTACGTTACAGATCTCCTTTGCTGAAGCCCCTGTTGAAGATTGTGTAACTACATCATGAATACAACAACAGGTTTGAATGCAATTATTTAAAGGTCCCTAAACAGCTGTCTCAAGGGAATCCCAAAGGTGTTTCTTCAAAAGGCAACTGGACTTTCTTGTTTTTTTCCTTGAAGATGTTTGGCTTCTCATCCAAGAAGCTGAGTGAATGTTGGGGAAGGGAAGGATTTATATTCCTTTCAGACAGCTGGTCATTTGCATTCTACCGTGTTTTCCCGAAAATAAAACCCTGTCTTATATTTTTTTTGAACCCTGAAATAAGCGCTTGGCCTTATTTTCGGGGAGGTCTTATTATTTTGGGGCACGTGGAGCAAGATGGAGCTCCTCTTGCCATCTTACCTGATTTCCAGCTCTGCATTTAAATATTTTTTGGGAGGGCTTATTTTCTTTTTTTTATTGAAAAAGTTTTTCAAATACAGATTTTTCCCCATTTTTCCCCCCTCGGCCCCCCCTCCCCCTCCCCTCCCCCCATGGCTTCTCCAAAATAAAATCCAAATTAACATCAAATTATATAATACTTTACCATCCTTTTACACCACCCCCCACATGCTAACCATTTCTTTCTAACATTATTATTATATCCCCCCTATGCTATACTATACATTTCAAAGCAACCTTCAGCTATAAAACTATATTATAAATCCTAATTTGGCACTTATTCAACTCATAATCTACCCATTTCCTCCACCCCCAAACATATATCTCTTAATTCAAATCTTTTGCATATATTTATATCTAAACATAACATCCCTTTTCCTAAACTAAACAATCAGTAACCTAACCTATCTCCACCCATTTTCCTACAGGTCTACCATACATAATATTTTTAATATCTTTGTTCTTCTGCCCACACCATACCACTAAAAGATATTTCCATATATAAATAAAATCCTCAAATGACTTTAAATTTGTAATCCATATAATAGGGGAGGGCTTATTTTCAAGGGGGACTTATTTTAGCACATGCGCTCAAAAGCCCGATTGGGCTTATTATCAGGGGATGTCTTATTTTCAGGGAAATGGGGTAATGATTCAAATGAATTCAGATGACTGCAAGGAATATAAATCCTTCCCTTCCTCAAGATTCAGTCAGAACTGAAGAAGCTTCTTGGATGACGAGTCAAAAGTCTTCAAGGGAAAAAAACAAGAATATTCAGTTACCTTTTTGAAAAAGCACCTTTTGGACAATCATGACCTGGATGACTGAGAATGTCCACAGATATTCAGTTAATAAAATGCATTCCTTTAAACCAGAGGTGTCAAATCCAAGGCCTGTGGGCCGGATCTGGCCCGCTGAGTGCTTAGATCTGACCCATGGGGCCAGCCTGGAAACTGAAAAGGACCAGCCCGTGGTGCCTCTGCCAGTGAAAACAGAGCCCTCAACATGAGTGACATCAAGTTCGTCACGCCCCCAGCCATTCTCCCGGCCATGCCCACCCCAGCCCTCCGAGCTCAAACACAACCCTGATGCAGCCCTCAATGAAAATTACTTTGACATCCCTGCTTTAAACTGTCTATAATTAACATGGTCAATTCATTGTCCAAAGAAATAGTGATGGCTTTGAAGGGGTTTCTATAAATTTGGGGAAGATAGCTCTACTATACTGAGGGCAAAGACTCTTGAAGATTCAATGCTAACACCCTGTTGGAGAAAGTATGCTTCCAGAGATAGATAGATAGATAGATAGATAGATAGATAGATAGATAGATAGATAGATAGATAGATAGACAGACAGACAGACAGACAGACAGACAGACAGCAAGCAGACAGACAGACAGATAGATGATAGATAGATGGATAGATGATAGAGAAAGCATGCTTCCAGAGATAGATTAGATAGATAGACAGACCGACAGCAGACAGACAGATAGATGATAGATAGATGACAGAGAAAGCATATTTCCATAGATAGATAGCATGCTTCCATAAATGATAGATAAAAGGGATGCGGTGGCTCAGTGACTAAGATGCTGAGTTTGTCGATCAACAGGTCGGCAGTTCAGCTGTTCGAATCCCTAGTGCCATGTAACGGGGTGAGCTCCCGTTACTTGTCTCAGCTTCTGCCAACCTAGCAGTTCGAAAGCACGTAAAAATGCAAGTAGAAAAACAGGGACCACCTTTGGTGGGAAGGTAACAGCGTTCCGTGTGCCTTTGCCATTGAGTCATGCTGGCCACATGACCATGGAGATGTCTTCGGACAGCGCTGGCTGTTCGGCTTTGAAACGGAGATCAGGACCACCCCCTAGAGTCGGGAACGACTAGCACATATGTGCGAGGGGAACCTTTACCTTTACCTTTATAGATTATAGATAGATAGATAGATAGATAGATAGATAGATAGATAGATAGATAGATAGTATATCTTTCATCTAAATATTTAAGCAATTGACAAAAATGCATAATTGATGCAACTTTACACACACACACACACACACACAATTTTGCATACAAATAGAACTCCATTTCTGTTTTATGTTGTTGTAGAGAAAGTAGTTAGGAATTAATTAATTCATAATTATAGTGGGAAAAAGTTAATTGTTTTTTTTTAATGAAAACACCATCAGCACAACTGATGGGCAATTGCAGCATAAAAATCAGCCACTAGACAAAAAGCACTCCATTTAGTAATATAATGGAAAGACCTACAAGAATAATTAGGACTTATTAATAAGGTCAAAATAGCTTGTTCTTTCTGTATGCATGTAAATGTGATTCCCTACTATCACGCATACACTTTATTTTCCTTATTTAAAATTGCCTTAACAGTTCCACATTCTGAAAAAAACGGATAATAGCTATTTTGGGTATAGAAAAAAAAAACATGATTTAGGAACAGGGTAAATCAGATTGTGTTCCAGCACTACAATCTTCATCATACATCAAGAATGTTTGTTTTGTCTTATTTTTTTTTAAAGAATCAACCATTAAGCCTAGTCCATCTTTATATAACATGTCTCATTTTTTAAATATGCACCTTCTTATTTCTCTTGAGGTTTCTCTCCTTCTCCTTCTCCTTCTCCTTCACCTTCTCCTTCTCCTCATTTTTTAAATATGTACCTTCTTATTTCTCTTGAGGTTCACTGTGCATTATGGACTGAGATTCTCCTCCTCCTCCTCCTCTTCTTCTCCTCCTCCTCCTCCTCCTCTCCTCCTCCTCCTCCTCCTCCTTCTCCTTCTCCTTCTCCTCATTTTTTAAATATGTACCTTCTTATTTCTCTTGAGGTTCACTGTGCATTATGGACTGAGATCCTTCTCCTCCTCTACTTCTCCTCCTCCTCCTCCTCCTCCTCCTCCTCCTCCTCCTCCTCCTCTTCTTCTTCTCCTCCTTCTCCTCCTCCTCTCCTCCTCCTCCTCCTCCTCCTCTCCTTCTCTTTCTCCTTCTCCTCATTTTTTAAATATGTACCTTCTTATTTCTCTTGAGCTTCACTGTGCATTATGGACTGAGATCCTCCTCCTCTTCTCCTTCTCCTTCTCCTTCTCCTCCTCCTCCTCCTCACATCATCAGTATTAGTGGTAAATAATTTTTGTACTGTTTACATTGGTAAATCACTTCCACACAAACACATCAAAGGAGTTCACCATACATAGTTACTTAAACTACACAGATCCTAGGGGACTGGTGGGTCTTTTTTGCAATTTTCAACCATGTCTGACTTTTTCATAAGCACATTTATAAGTAAAATGTGCTTATAAATCTTCCCCACATTCAAGGACTGAAATTGAATGCTGATAGATCTTAAACCGAAGCAATAGGCCTGCCAATACAATTTTAAATTATCGCTAACATTCATTATGGCAACTTAGCCATTTGAGAGTTAAAATCATTTGCAAAATTGCTGATTGACCTGAATTTTTGATTTATTAAACCTAGCTAATAGATGCAACACAGATGTCACTATTAATACTATTATAAATTAGGGCCTTAATTCTGAACACAAAGCAGTGTGAACTTCAGCTGTGGTCATTCCCCTCCCACTGCCACATTTTAAACTCAATCTGTACTACCAAAGTAATTATTTTAAAATGCTAATATATTCACGTAATTTTGTCCCAGTCTAGCTCTGGACCCTAGTTATATTGAAATGGGCTTTCTGTACTCCTAGCTGGATTACAAATCATACACATTAAGAAAAGTTATTTCCCAACCTTTCATTGGATGGAGCTATTTATGTACCAGCGTTCTTAGTCTTTACTACTGAATGATGGTGTGGCTAGATCCCAACTATTTTAGCAATCTTTCATGTTTCTCTCCCTCTCTTTCTCTCCCTCCCTCCCTCCCTCTGAAAATTACTCAAGCTTTACAATAGTATACCATCTGTATTATTGTAGTAAAATGTAGATAGGTTGGATAATAAAAGTAAGACACTATAAGCTGGTAGGGAAATGTAGGTAGGCTGGATAGTAAGTAAGAAGGAAGTAAAACTTACAAATAAAGAAGGATCATAACAAGAACATATGAAGAACAGTTGCAGAAATTGGGTTTGTCTAGTCTAGTGAAAAGAAGGACTAAGAAGTGACATGATAGCAATGTTCCAATATTTGAGGGGCTGCTACAAAGAAGAGGGGGTATTTTCTAAAGCACCAGAAGACAAGACAAGAAACAATGGATGGAAACAAATCAAGGAAAAAAGCAACCTAGAACTTAGGAAAAATTTCCTAACAGTGAGAACAATTAACCAGTGGAATAGCTTGCCTTCAGAAGCTGTGAGTGCTCCACCACCGGAGGCTTTTAAGAAGAGACTAGACAGCTACTTGTCTGGAATGGTATAGGGCAGTGTTGGTGAACTTTTTTGGCACTGGAAACTGGAAGAGCAGCTCCATGGCATGCATGCATGGGAGTGCCGGAAACTGGAAGAACAGTTGAAGCTGAGCTTCTGGTTTTCTGCGTGTGCATGTGCGCTAGTCACCCTGTCTTCCGGTTTCTGGCATGCATGTGTGCGTGAAGACCAGCTGGCAGGCATGCGTGCGCGCACCGGAAACTGGAAGCTCAGCTTCCTGGCGCACGCATGCACACCAGGGAGCTTCTCTTCCGGTTTTCAGCACGCCAGGCGACGGGCGATGGCTGGCATGACTGGAGAGATGTCTCTGCATGCCACTTCCAGCACATGTGCCACAGGTTTGCCATCACGGGTACAGGGTCTCCTTCTTGTGCAGGGATTTGGAGTAGAAGACCTCCAAGGTCCCTTCTAACACAGACAACTGTATTATCTGAACCATAAGAAGGACCAGATAATATCGATCCTATAGAAAACAACAATGTCCAACAGAACAGCCCATCTAATCACATACAACCTGATAAGAAATCATATAGTAATCAAGATGGAAGCACCAAAGAAGTCAATGACATGTCTATCAATAAAAAAAGAAGAAAAACTCAGAGAATTGTAAGGAAACATTCTCAAGCATCACCATGTCAAATGCTCCAAACTCTAGATCTGTTTGCAGGAAATGAAAAGAGGAAATGAAACTAATGGCACAAGGATAAGAAAGAAGAAGGAAGCCTTGGTTACCTTCCTTCCCATTTATCAGTCAATTTAAAGGTAAATTCCCAGTGACAAGGTAACGGTGTGAGAACTCCAGATGTAACTGTCTGATTGGATTCCCCTGCTCCCAATAATCTTGGCATTCCTGACAGAGCCTCGTGTTCATCCTGATTAGCTGCTGCAGTTAAATATCCTCTAATGCACCGATGCACTAAGCAACTCTAATTCTGCAGACAAACTTCCCCCTCAGTAGGAGATAGTGCTTAGAGCTGCCACGAGAAAGAGATCTATATTTTGTCTATAGGAAGCAGAAGTGTCCAGGAGGTTAATATTGCAGTTTGAAAGAGTGCAGCAGATGGTAACAGTGTGTGGCAGTGAACCAGCTGTACTTCCTGCACAGAATTGCCCAGGTGTGACAGAGGTATAGCCTTATCCAGCTGATCTCTCCCTGCAGACATCATTATCAGTTAGCATGGCTGCTAAGGATCTCTGGTCACTGCTCACATTATCTGATCCGCGCCTGTCTTAGTTTGGCTGTTGAAAAATGTGTCAACATGCGTCAACAGCTCTGGCTGTTGATAAAAAAAAAAGTGTCAAGAACAATGCCATCTAAACTCTTTGGATCTCATTTCCACTCATCCAAGGTGTGATGAGTGAACTGGCCATACAAATCTTTGCTGTCTGTAAAAAAAAAAAAAAAAAAATCAGTGGAGGGACACAAATAGGACATTTTTTTTCTTCTATTAATGACCCTGTAATCCCCTGCATCGGAGTGAAGTCAGGATGAGTGGATGGAGTTTGAGCATTTACTAGCCAGATGCCCTTCCTGACACCTACATGGAGTTCACAGCAGACAATAACTCATAGCACCCAGAGAGAGAAATATCTGCCACTACTTAGGATCGAACTCACAGCCTCCTAATTGTGAAGTGAGAGCATCACCTCTAGGTCACCACATGCTCACAAATAGGATGAGTTATTTATAGATAGATAGATAGATAGATAGATAGATAGATAGATAGATAGATAGATAGATAGATAGATAGATAGAGAGACAGAGACAGACACAGAGACACAGAGACACAGAGAGAGAGAGAGAGAGAGAGAGAGAGAGAGAGAGAGAGAGAGAGAGAGAGAGAGAGAGACAGAGACAGAGACAGACAGAGAGAGAGACAGAGACAGACAGAGAGGCAGAGAGGCAGAGAGAGTGACAGAGAGAGACAGAAACACAGAGAGAGTTTATCAGGAATATTCAAGATTTAGGTGTTTATTCCTTGATTTATATTCTAACTTGTAGGTTTAATTGTCTTAATTACTTCTGATCAGCCCACAAAAAGCACGAGAAGTAGATTTGTAATTTTTTTAATGGGACATTTTCAATGGGCAGAAAAGCTGAGACAGCAGCACTAATCCATTTTCTCTGTTTTACTGTACCTTGGTTGCTGTTTAATGCAGCCAAGTACTTAGAGTGTCCATTAAACAAGGAAACATCCTAAAAATAGATCAAATGAAACTAACTAACACATAAACAAAGAAACCTTCTGGTTTTTATTGCTTCAGAAATATGGACGAGAAGGTCTGGTGGATAAAAGAGATAAAGGCAATCTTTAAATAAGAAAAGGGGGACCCAACATTCAGGTAAAATGGGAGTATTTAAATAACATTTGATATTCCTGTAAATTGGCTCTTTCTTTACTGATTTTGTGAAATGATTTAATTTATGAGATGGATACTTGGAATGTAGAAAGAATAATTCCATTGATATTTTTGGGAAAGATCGAAGCAAATATAATTGACAATCAGGTAGAATTCTTATAGGCATGATATTTTCATTGCATTTCTTTTTTTTTTTCCCCAAGAAACCCAATAATCTATAATCCCAGGCTAGCTGAAAAAAGAGTATTTGGTACTCCGAGGCAATGAAATAGGTGAGCTGAATGGAAATAACTAATCCAGTTGTGTGAGGCCACAGGGAAGAATTTCAGTTTTCCCCCTCTTCATTGAGAAAATAAACAAGAATACTCAGATGTTATTGACTTTGGGCAGAGTAAAGAGGCCTTTCTCAAGAAGATTTTGTGATGATACGAAAAACACCTCAATTGCAAATTGTTTACCTTATTTTTCAGAGTATAAAATGCACTTTCCACCCTCCTAAAAGTGTGTCTTCTGTGTGTCTTATACAGCAAATGTTGTCGAAGCCCCACCCACCCGCCGGCCCCCACCTGCCTCCGTGCATAGCATTTTCGGCCTCCGCATGCTCCATTTTACACCTGTTCCAGGCTGCAGGGATCACCACAGCACTTCACCGCCGATTGCTGCCTCAGCGCATCACATTTTCGGCCTCTGAGCGTCGCATTTTAACCCTCCACACGTCACGCTTTCACCCTCCATGCATCACACTTTTGGCCTCCGCACACCTCATTTTTGGCCTCCATGCATCACGTTTTTGGGCGGTTCCAGGTGGTGGGGATCAGCAGGCCTGGAACAAGTCAAAAACGTGACACGCAGAGGCCCCCCCCCAAAAAATGGGGCATGTGGAGGCCAAAAACGTGATGTCTACCAATGTGGTAGAGAGTTACAGGCTAGTTTCAGTTTCAATTCAGCAGACAGACTAGACCAGACTTGTTTACAGCTTCAGAGCTCAGAGCTTAACACCTTGGTAGTACAGGGGCCTTGGTAGTACAGGGGTTTAAGGCACCCTGTTATTAAGCTGGTTATTAAGACCAGCTGCCTGCAATTACTGCAGGTTCGAATCTCACCAGGCTCAAGGTTGACTCAGCCTTCCATCCTTTCTAAGGTAGGTGAAATGAGGACCCAGTTGTGGGGGCAATAAGCTGACTTTGTATAAATATACAAAAGGATGAAGGCTATTGCTGAGCACATTGTAAGCCGCCCTGAGTCTTCGGAGAAGGGCAGCATATAAATCAAATTAAAAAAAAAAAAAAAACCACAGATAAAGAGAACCTCCTCTATACAGGGCAGTTGAGCTAAGCCTAAGACACACCCAGGCTCCCAAGCTGTTTCATTGACTGACTTAGTTGCTATGCCTATACATTGGCTGACCTTGTTACCATGTCCTATTCCAGCCAGTTCCCAATGGCTGACCTGTTGCCATGTCTATCCCAGTTCATGAATATTCTGACAAGATCAGTCTAATTGTTTATTTGCATGGAAATGATATCAGATCCCAGCACGATCCCTAATAAGATAGAACCAGGCAAGGCCAATAGGCCTCTTCTTCAGGTCCATAAATACAACCCCTGCTCTTTTTCCATTGTACTAAAGTTCTCATGTAAGCACCAGACTCCACGGAATAGAATGAAAGCTTCAATTACTTCTCCAGAAGGACTTTGAGAATAGAGAAGGTTTCATCGCTCTTTTTTTTTTCTTCTTCTTCTTCCCCTGAATGGAATGATAGTGAATCTAACTTGACAACTGGTTCCAGCAAGAGTAGATTAGGGAGACAATGTCAGCATGAAAACAGATGCAAAGCAATCAAAGGTAACTAAATGGTGGACACTGAACAATGAACCTGCCATCAAAACTTTTCCGCTGGAGCTTCAGAGCAGGAACTATTAGCAAGTGTTTGCTCAGCTTGCTTTTTCAAAATCTCCCTTTTTCTCTTCGCTTGCATATTAACCAGAAGGTTCAACGCCAAAGGATGTTAAGTCTCTATTCAACAATCACAAACTGTGCTGCTTCATTCCAGATTGCTCGTAGAACTTTATAAACAACAAAAACAAGAAGACGACAGTCCTATTTAGATGATTCTCTAATACAAGCAGCCCTCCAAAAGCCAACTGCTCCTATTGTCTTCTTGCAAATGATCACAGTACGGAAGAAACACAATGCAAGGTTTTGCCACACCTCACAACCCGAATCATTTATTTATGAAACTTAAAGCATTCATAAAAAGAAAGGCAATATTTTAATATTCTGAATTCCAAAATAGTAAAACTTTCTGTGATTATTGCCGATTTCTAGTACCAAATGGCCCCAGTCTTTTCCAGTCATTCATTGTGCTGGATATTATTGCAAAGCTGACATTGATCTCAGAAAAGAGGGGGGAAAAACACCAATGTTTAGGAATTCCTGGTTTGTTATCATTTATTAAATCTGTGTTTAACTTAATAAGCTGATTCAGCTGGATGCATTCCTCCTCCAATTAATTATAATCTTGCTTTGTACACAACTGCTCTACCATATCTTGTAAAGCAACACATAAACCCAAGCCAAAACACACACAAAAAAAACTCCCCAAACAGATAAAGTTAAATAAAAAATAAGTTTATAGAAGGAAGGAGTTAAAATACAGCTTTCCTCATTTTATATCTGCTTTCCTAAAGCAGCGAAAATACCAACCTGAATGAAGCAAAAAAAAAAGGGGGTGGGGTGGGGGGAAGGCTGTTCATTATGAATAAAATAAAATAAAACTTAAAAAAGTAAAATAATAAAATTGTTCATATGACCTAATGATGTCAAAGTATAAGATGCCACCACCATTAGAATCTGGATCTGTTAAACAAAATTCAGGGGACTTTTTTCCCGTAGACGTTACATTCAACCACATGATTTGTTCTAGACCCGTGATGGCGAACCTCTAGCACACGTGCCAGAGGTGGCACGCAGTGCCCTCTCTGATGGCACAGTTCAGCTTTGCTGCGCATGTGCACACACCTCCCACCAGCTGGTCTTCAGATCTCTGCCGTGCATGCATGGGAGGTGGGTCACGTGGGGGGGGCATGCACGCATGTGCATGGGGCAGGCTGTGGGGGTGCACACATGCATGGGGCAGGCTGCGGGGGGGGACACACATGCATGCACTGGGGACAGGGAGCATGTATGGGGTCCACGCATGCATTGCATTTTGGGGGTTCAGGTGCATGTGCGCGCTTTGGGCACTTGGTCTGGAAAAGGTTAGCCATCACTGTTCTAGACATTCCTGAATTTGGTCATCACACTTTTCTCCAACAGGATTTCAACAGGCTATTAACTTGGGTTTCAGTCTGGTCTAGCAATGAGTCCTTTGGGGAGAGAAGCATCTGATCTCATAAAGTGATGTGATCTTTTTTTTTTTTTTCTGGATTTAGTGCAAGAAGGGGAAGGAAATTGCATATTTTTTTTCTTTCCAATACCAGGGAATTATTTCAAATTTCCTTTTTCAGTCCCTCACATTGCTCTGCGTTAGATTTCAAGATAGCCTCATCTTGGCTTTGAATTTAGTGTGTCAAAGGTAACACTTGTAGCGTGGCATTCACAAGCCCAATGATCAGCAATCTTAATTGTCTTACTGATCAAAAGGCCACCAACCTCTTTCTACAACAGGGGTGTCAAAGTCATGGCGGCATGGCAGCATCACATATTGGGACTTTTCCCCCTTCGCTAAACCGGGCATGGGTGTGGCCAGCGCATGTTGCATCCGACCTGTGGGCTGGGAGTTTGGCAGCCCTGTTCTACAATAGCAAAATTTTGTCTTTCTACAAGACAACAATGGTTGCCCCATTCAATGCAATAGCTACAGAACCTTGGCGCGCAGTGGTTAGAATGCAGTATTGCAGGCTAATTCTCTTGATTGCCAGCAGTTCAATCCTGACCGGCTCAAGGTTGACTCAGCCTTTTATTCTTTTGAGATCGGTAAAATTAGGAGCCAAATTTTGAGGGGCAACATGCTGACTATGTAAACCACCTAGAGACGTCTGTAAAGCACTGTGAAGTGGTATATAAGTCTAAGTGCTGTTGCTATTGCAGAAGTCAATAGCTATATCCTTTTTATCACAAAGGGTATGTGTGTGTATTTGTGTATTCTATTTGCGTCTTATTGGTTTGGGACTGTAACTAAATCTATAAAATAAATAGGGAAGAACTGTTTCCATACAGAAAAGCTAGGATCCCAGTAAGCATTCTGTACAAATCCATTCTTAATAAGACACTGCAGAAAGAAAATAGAATTACAAATCTAACCTTAAAAATTCCGGAGGGCAGAAAGCGAGGGTATAAAATGCCTTAAAATGAACAATATACTAAAAGAACTTCATTGTCTGCTTATTTGCTTCTGGGCACAAACTAATATGGTTCTTACTTTTAAAGCTGTAGAGATGCCTTCTTTCAGAAGAAGATAAAGGAGGTCATCTCCTGAATGATAAGTGGTCAGAATGTATTTCTAATGCTGCTGCCATAATGTTGAAGATACAGTATCCCATGGTGGCACAGTGATTAGAATGCAGTACTGTGGGCTAACTCTGCCCACAGCCAGGAGTTTGACCTTGACTGGCTCAAGGTTGACTCAGCCTTCCATCCTTCCAAGGTCACTAAATTGAGGATCCAGATAGTTGGGGATAATTTGTTGACTCTGTAAACAGCCTGGAGTTCAAACCTGACTGACTCAAGGTTGACTCAGCCTTCCGTCTTTCCAAGGTCACTAAAATGAGGACCCAGATAGTTGGGGATAATTTGTTGACTCTGTAAACCACTTAGAGAGTGCTCTAAAGCAGTATATAAGTCTAAGTGCTATTGTTAATTGATATCCCTCTGTTTCTCTTTCTCTTGGGTTTTTCCTTGGCAATATTTGCTCTTTGGAAATTTTCTTACTGGTTTTTTACCATCTTCTTAGCTGAAGACTTCTTTTCAATGGCACCAAAATCCTGCTTTACAATACTCTCATTCTCATTTCACTCCCCTGCACATCTTAAGAAGAACATCATGGCTTCAAAATTGAAGGGACTGGTTTGGACAAAACTCAACAGCAACTCAACAGTGCGGCTATTGATAAAAATAGGATTGCCAACATGATCGCCAATGTCTGATGACATATATGGCACAAGAAGAAGACAAATCTTAAAAGTTCTGTTTTATTGTTCTGGTTAGTAATATAATAGCATGAATGGATTTAAAAAGAAATGAAACCGATTTTAAATCAGAGTTTTCTATAATAATACAGTGTAGAGGTTCATACAATAGAAATTTGGCAAGTAATAGTAACAGCATCTTCAATTTTGTTTGTTCAATGAGCCACTAACATCTCAACAGAGTTTGTAATTACTTGGTGCAATCAGTCTCTAAACCAATCAGTCAATCAACCAACCAATTTTTCATGTAACAAATAAATGGTTCAAATAAATATGAGGAAATAGCATAGGTTCTTGGTTTCTCTACTTATTTATTTTATTGTCATGATATAACTACTGGGCAGGCAATACACCTGAAAATCCAGGAAAACATCTGCATTTTATTTGCAGTCAAAGAAGAGCCAGAGAGATTTTTAAAAGAATGAATCCACATACTTTCTTTGCAAGGAAGCTGGTTCTTTCCTTCGAGGGCATGAAATTCTAGTTCTGGGCAACTAAGCCACATAATGCAGAAGCAGTTTTTTTGTGTGTTACATTCTCTTCCCTCAACAGATGGCTGGTTAAACTCTGCACACTCGGGAAATCAGTATTAGATTTCTACCCAGACCTCAGAAAATAAACTACAACAGCAAAGCCTCGGGAAAAAAGTAATTTCTCTCTTTCTTTCGCCCATACCACTGATAAACATTTCAGAACTCGTCTCCCTCCCTCCCTCCCTCCCTCCCTCTCTCTTTCTCTCTCTTCCCTCTCTCTCCCTCCCTCCCTCCCTCACCCTCTATCTCCAGGACATTTTCATTGAAAGGGAAATGAATGTAGGACTGTGCTTCCCTTTCAAAGTCCAACTAAGCAATAGTTTGGAAGAAGAGAGTAAGAAATGAAAATAGTGAGTTGAACTCTAACTTCTGGAAATTCTTGACCTCTTTCAACAGGTCAACCTCTTGACCTCTTCCTTCCTTCCTTCCTTCCTTCCTTCCTTCCTTCCTTCCTTCCTTCCTTCCTTCCTTCCTTCCTTCCTTCCTTCCTCTCTCCCTCCCTTCCCCACCACCTTCCTTCTTTCCTTACTCCTTCCCTCCCTTTCCCATCACCTCCTTCCTTCCTTCCTTCCTTCCTTCCTTCCTTCCTTCCTTCCTTCCTTCCTTCCTTCCCTCCCTCCCTCCCTCCCTCCCTCCCTCCCTCTTTCCCTCTTCTTTTTTCTTTTCTATTCTTTCTTGAGAAGGAATTAACTTCAAGAAATTTCCTTTAAGGACACTGCCTTTTCCATACTAAGTGGAGTATGGAATTATTATTTCAAATTAAAAAAAAAAAAGATAGTAAACCTTTGCTTATTTTCTATGCCAAGCCTAAGAATGAAGGCTGCACAAATACTCATTTGAGATTCAGTCTGAAAGGAAATCTGAAGATTTAGTTTGAAGGTAAAGTCAGTTCAGTTCAGTGAATTGAACCGGATGCCTCCGAATCCTTTTGATTTGGTTACTTTTGTAGTTTTTTTTTTTTCCCAAATCAAGTTCAGTTTGCAAATCAGTTTGAATCATCAGACCAATCTGAATCAGATTTTAAAAAAGAAAGGACAATTGAGAGTGACTTGTACATGGTTCTCACAGACACCATTAAGTTTAATTTCTTGATGGTAACTAACTTTTCTTAGTTATCTATCATCGTTCCTGGATTAAAATACATGTTTTCATTTTATCCAATGTCTATTAATACTTGCTTTAAAGTAAAGAGAAAGGTTTAGTTTACAGTAGAAAGAGGCACAGGCACATATACCCAATCTCTCTCTCTCTCTCTTATTCTCTCTCTCCCTCCCTCCCTCCCTCTCTCTCTCTCTCTCTCTCCCTTTCTTTCTCTCTCTCTCTCTTATTCTCTCTCTCTCTCTCTGTCTCTCTTTCTTTCTCTCTCTCTCTCTCACACACACACATACACACACACAAACACACACACAAACAGCTCTTTACTGTTTATCAGAATGCACACAGTGTGGCTACTATTTTGAGACAACCCAGGAGCAAAATACAGTACACAGAAGTTCTTCAAACAGTGGTTTATCTACAAGCTATGTACAGTATATACATACATGTGCTAAGCAAAGCCAGGCAATCAATATTGTTGCCATATCACAGAGAGAGAGAGATCTCAAACTTGTAAAATGTATACGATTTCAGTTGTCACTATTCTCCTACTGTCATGACTGTGGTTTTGAGAATTCCAAAAGGCATTCTATGGCAACAGATTTTCATGTTAATCCATTTAACATTCTAGTTTACATTAGCTTTGAGTAACCAACAAATGAATGTATTACAACATATGTGCACATATTTATAAACCAGTCCTTTTGAATTCAATGGGACATACTCCCAAATAAATGGTGTATAGTGTTAGCTTCTATTGTTAGGACTTCCATTCTGATTCATGCATGAATTTTTATCTATTTTTGATCTATTTAATGCTTCCTTTCAGTCTGATCAGGAGGCATTCTCCTGGCTAGTAGAAGTAGAATTATCCTAAAATTTGTCATTATAATCCAGAACTTGGCTTGCTTCCATAGAAACAGAGACATCACTGTTGTACAGCAGAACATACTGCATTTCAAAGATGTTATATTTTCACTTCTGTTTAAAGGGGGAAAAAATCTTAATGGAAATGGACATAGGAGAGATATTAAATTGCACTGCAGTGTTCATCTTGTTGAGGAGAAAGAAAGAAAGAAAGAAAGAAAGAAAGAAAGAAAGAAAGAAAGAAAGAAAGAAAGAAAGAAAGAAAGAAAGAAAGAAAGAAAAGAGAGAGAGAGAGAAAAAAAAGAGAGAAAGAGAGAAAAAAGAGAAAGAGAGAGAGAAAAAGAAAGAAGCGAGAAAGAAAGAGAAAGAAAGAAAGAAGAAGGAAGGAAAGAAAGAAAGAAAGAGAGAGAGAGAGAAAGAGATAAAAAAGAGAAAGAGAGAGAAAGAAGAGAGAAAGAAAGAGAGAGAGAAAAAAGAAAGAGAGAGAGAAAAAGAAAGAAGAGAGAAAGAAAGAAAGAGAGAGAGAGAAAGAAAGAAAGAAAGAAAGAAGGAAGGAAGGAAGGAAGGAAGGAAGGAGGAGGGAGGGAGGGAGGAGGAGGAGGGAAGGAAGGAAGGAAGGAAGGAAGGGAGGGAGGGAGGGAGGGAGGGAGGGAGGAAAGAAAGAAAGAAAGAAAGAAAGAAAGAAAGAAAGAAAGAAAGAAAGAAAGAAAGAAAGAAGGGATTCAGTTTTGTTTGAACATTAAATTTCTTGTAAAATCTAAGTTTATTTATTTTGATTTTTATTTGATTTTTGATTTTTATACCGCCCTTCTCTCTCAGAGATTACTCTGATTTAGCAAAGTGCACAAATTGATCTAATTGTGGTTAATTCCATCAACCAACCATGGTTTTAAAAACATAAAACAGTTATCTGATTTGAACCCACATATTATGCCAAAGCAACACAAAATGCCTGCCTTTAAGAATTAGTTGAGACAGCATGCAAATTTTCTTACTGATTCTAACTAATATCCATATATTGGAAGAAATGATAAGTGAAAAACAGTACAATAGGGATGGTAACTGCTCAGATTTAACAGAAAAAAATAAAATAAATGCACGGATGTTGCTGGGAGAATGGATGGGAATGGCCAAATAAACCTAAAAAGGGAAGGGGAAAAAAATCAGACTCATTAAAATCCTTCCTGTGGTTTAATGAGAGGAAGAAAATTAGATTTTGCAGAAGTAGTTGATACAAGATTGTCTTATTAAAACATGCGGAATGGATGCATGTTGGGTGCTTTGACCATGGATGTCCTAATGGAAATCAACCCTCTTAAACATTGTTTTTCATCTTCTCAAGAGGCTTCAAGTATTATACAAATATGTAGAGATTCAAAACCACTGATACATACACTTAAGGATTTAGTTAAGAACCAAAATATAGTTTTGTCTGACATTATCACTGCAAATATGTTGAGTAATATGTTTCAATTTTTTTTTCCTGCTACAAAATATTTCATAGCGGAACACAAAATAATAGATCAACAGGAAAACAGACTTTAAAACATTACTGATAGGTGAAGAACAAAAAACAAAAAAAGTTTGGTCCTATGGATAGGCAATTGATATATGTAGCAGATATATGTAGCAGATCATTTCCATATATGAGTATTAAGTATTTATCATCAAAAAATTGGAAAAAAAATATTAAACTCCACAGCTCATTTTCCTTCTGTCAACAGCTGAAGAATGTTATAAATGTCCTGAATTAAATGAACAGGCTGAATATGTCTTGTAATGGTTTGAGATATATACTATTAATATTTTACCCAGTAGGAAACTATTGTTCAATTTATTAAGTAGGTAGATATGTAGGTAGGTAGATGATAGATGATTGATAGATGGGGGTGGGGGGAGAGAGATGACAGATAGAAGAAAGATAGATAGATAGATAGATAGATAGATAGATAGATAGATAGATAGATAGATAGATAGATAGATGATAGAGATAGAGATAGAGTTAGAGATAGGGAGGGAGGGAGGCAGAGAGAGAGAGAGGTATAGAGATAGATAGATAGATAGATAGATAGATAGATAGATAGATAGATAGATAGATAGATAGATAGATAGATAGATAGATAGATAGATAGATAGATATTTTAAACAGGGAAAGAGAGAGAGAGAGAGACAGACAGACAGACAGACAGAATCTTATTTGCCTAGGCAAAAGGAATGTTAATAGAGGTATCCCCCAAGGCAGCATTCTAAGACCAACACTCTTCATACTATACATAAATGACCTTTGTGATCATATTATAAGCAACTACGTTCCACCGACAATGCTGTTACCCTTCAAAAAGACCTTGACTTTGTGTCGGAATGGTCAAACAACTGGCAACTCCAAATCTCAACCAAAAATGCTCTGTCTTACACATTGGCAAAAAGAATCAGAACACAAAATACAAGCTGAGTGGACACGACCTTATAGATGACCCTAAGTGCCAAAGCCCACTGTAACAACATTGCCAAAAAGGCATTAAGACTTGTAAACCTAATCTTGCGTAGCTTCTTCTCTGGTAATATCACACTAGTAACCAGAGCATACAAAACATTTGCTAGACCAATTCTCGAATACAGCTCATCTGTCTGGAACCTCCACTGCATATCGGACATTAATACAATCGAACGTGTCCAGAAATATTTCACAAGAAAAGTCCTCCACTTCTCTGCTCACAACAAAATACCTTATGCCACCAGACTTGAAATTCCGGGCCTAGAAAATTTAGAACTACGCTGTCTTTGGTATGACCTAAGCGTAGCTCATAAAATCATCTGCTACAATGTCCTACCTGTCAATGACTACTTCAGCTTCAACCACAACAATACACGAGCACACAATAGATACAAACTTAAAGTGAACTGCTTCAAACTCGATTGCAGAAAATATGATTTCAGCAACAGAGTGGTCAATGCCTGGAATACACTACCAGGCTCTGTGGTTTCATCCCAAAAAAACCCAAATTTCAACCTAAGACTGTCTGTAAGAGGTCTGTAAGGGGCGTGCATAAGAGCACCAGCGTGCCTACCATACCTCTCCTAATGTTTCCTCCATTTGTATCTATTTTATGTATTCAGTTCATACTTATACTTATATATAAAAAAGCTAACAATGAAATCAATGATTCTGTCCCTCCCGTTTTTAATATATTGGTAATTTCATTGGTAAGAGTCATATTGCTTAATCTTTGTTTGCCATAAAATGTTATGCAAAATCTCTTTGTCTTCTGACCAGACACAACCATGAAATCCCAGGGAGGTATGCCAGCATGGGAAGTTAAGAAAAAACTTGGTAAGAGCCTTGGTAGTACAGGGGTTTAAGGCACCCTGTTATTAAGCTGGTTATTAAGACCAGCTGCCTGCAATTACTGCAGGGTTCGAATCTCGCCAAGGCTCAAGGTTGACTCAGCCTTCCATCCTTTCTAAGGTAGGTAAATTGAGGACCCAGTTTGTAGGGGCAATAAGCTGACTTTGTATAAATATACAAAAGGATGAAGGCTATTGCTGAGCACATTGTAAGCCGCCCTGAGTCTTCGGAGAAGGGCGGCATATAAATCAAATTAAAAAAAAAAAAATCCCAGAAGCTCCCGACGGCAAACCATTATCTCCCCAGAATAAAACATGGTTATGTTCTTCTAGTCACCAGAACCTGGTTACCTTCATGCTCATTCGGTCAAATGTATTGACCATTTGTTGAACCACTTATTTTTCTTTACAACCACTGGCCTTAAAAAGTAGCCCTGAGATATGATAGGTGTGGACTTCTCCACTTTTATTCCAACCTTAAGATAGCAATAGCATTTAGTCTTATATATCACAGTGTTTTACGGTGTTTTACAGTCCTCTCTAAGTGGCTTACAGAGTCAGCATATCGGCCCCAACAATCCGGGTCCTCATTTTACCAACCTCGGAAGGATGGAAGGGCTGAGTCAACCTTGAGTCGGTGAGAATCGAACTTCTGGCAGTCGGCGAAATTAGCCTGCAATACTGCATTCTAACCACTGCGCCACCACGGCTCTTCTCTGATCGTCCCTAACTTATAGAAAATACTAATGCATTTCTGCAACTCGACCTTCAGTTTATCCATTGACTATAAAATTACAAATGTATTTTCGCAGTCAACTCCATTCTAGGATTTTGGAGGAAATCAAAACAAACACCGGATGCTGAGCAACCAGGTCTTATTTTCTTGTTCATGCCAAGAAGTGAAAAGCAAACATCACCAGCTCTACTTTCCCAGTAGGAATTCGACAAATCGGAGCCACTGATGAAGCAAACATCCTTATAAAAACCGGCTAATAGCTGTACATAATTCCAGGAGAAATCTATTGTCAGCATGAAAAACTAATGCTGTGGTTTGCTACCACTGCTTTCAAATGCGATCGCCATGTCAATAAAGTACTGCGAAATTGTTTTAAGAGACATAAAGCATTAATCCTGCTGTGGCACACCACATTATAATCAGCACTGTTTGCCACAGATGTCTACGTTTTTGTGTGGGTTTTGGCAGAAGCATATTTCCGCATACCTTGGGGTGATGGTTGGAAGTTAAAACAAACGAAGGAGGGATTGAGGAAACTGTTCGGATGACTTCGGGTCACCAGAACACACGTCCAACCAACCTGCCTTTGCTGGTACTGGTAGAAAACTGACAAATGCTTGCTGGTCATTTGCATTCTTTTAGGAGGCTATTGAGGCCACTTGGAGATTTATCTGTTATCTCCAGGTCACCTGAGTAGTGCAAATGGGTGTGGAGCCTTCTTGGAACTGTTGAAAGCCTACTGTGTTGTAAACTGGAGATGCCAAATCCTTCCCCCTCTGTTGAGAGAGAGCTGCTCAATTTTGACATAGATCCTTCCCAGTGGTGGGTTTCAATTTTTTTTTTACTACTGGTTCGGTGGGCGTAGCTTGGTGGGTGTAGCGGGGGAAGGATACTGTAAAATTTCCATTCCTACCCCACTCCAGGGGAAGGATACTATAAAATCTCCATTCCCTCCCCACTCCAAGGGAAGGATACTGTAAAATCTCCATTCCCTCCCCACTCCAGGGGAACATTACTGCAAAATCCAAATTTCCTCCTGATCAGCTGGGACTCAGGAGGCAGAGAATAGATGGGGATTTAGAATTTTTACTACCGGTTCTCCGCTACCGGTTCTCCAGAACTGGTCAGAACCTGCTGAAACCCACCTCTGATCCTTCCATTCCCCACCATCCAGTCAGAGCTGAAGAAGCTTCTTGGGTGATGAGCGAACCATCTTCAAAGAAAAACAAGGAAGTCCAGTTGCCTCTTGAAAAAGCCCCTTTGGGACAACCATGACTGAGAGTCTCCACAGACACTTCGAATGCGAACATAAAGTTATCATTTTTGATGGTTTCTCTTATTCTCTGCATTTATTGGCTGGCACAGCAAGTCTTGGATTCAAGCTGTTAGCTTGTTTGCAAAATGGATTTGAAGAAGAAATGAGAAGGAGGAAAGTTAGTTTAATGATACATCTCTGTTAGCATCTGGTGACTGTGGAATGCTGATCCTAAAGTCATTAGGCAGAAGCAAGAATCACTGGAGCGATGGGCTGTGTTTGCAAGTAATGTCTTTAGGGCTGGGGATGGTAATAACAGCAAGGCATTTGGGAGCTGATGTTTGTCCTGGCACCCTGATAAAATGGTCTGGCACACAGATAAGATGATTCATACATTGCCCAGCTGCCATTAAAAGAAAGAGTAAAATAAAAACAATTGTGCTGATGGTCTAATAATGATTCATCAAGAATGAGATGATGTCCAAGAGCCAATCTGTGGTTCATTTACCTGGCGCGAGGGCCAATCAACAATGCAGGGTTGAGTAAAGTGGAAATATTTTTGATCAGAAGCGAAGGGGCTCTCAGTTAGCAAACAAAGGACCTGCGAAGAGCACTGAGCAGGACTGGCATTCTGTTTTTATATCCCAGGATACAGGAAATTCAAAACAGGAATACAATGATTGGCCACAATCATTGGGCTACCACAAAGATGAGAGG
This sequence comes from Pantherophis guttatus, assembly GCF_059756535.1. Lineage (NCBI taxonomy): Eukaryota > Metazoa > Chordata > Lepidosauria > Squamata > Colubridae > Pantherophis > Pantherophis guttatus. The sequence continues at coordinate 122,023,477 of NC_142067.1, read as the reverse complement.
GTCAACCTATTTTCCAAAGCACCAGAAGGTAACAGTAACAGAGTTGGAAGGGACCTTTGTGGTCATCTACTCCAACCCCCTGCTCACACAGGAGACCTGTACTAGGGATTCGAACCGCCGGACTGCCGACCTTTCTGAGGTCGGCAGTCTTAGCCACTGAGTCACCTAATGGTAAGACAAGAAACAATGGTTGGAAACTAAGCAAGGAGAGAATCCACCTAGAATTAAGGAGAAATTAGTACACAAAATTATCTGCTACAATGTCCTTCCTGTCAATGAGTACTTCAGCTTCAACCACAATAATACACGGGCACACAATAGATACAAACTTAAGGTAAACCACTCCAAACTCGATTGCAGAAAACACGACTTCAGCAACAGAGTGGTCAATGCCTGGCATGCACTACCTGACTCTGTGGTTTCTTCCCCAAACCCCCAAAACTTTAACCTTAGACTGGCTACTGTTGACCTCACCCCATTCCTAAGAGGTCTGTAAGGGGCGTGCATAAGCGCACCAGCGTGCCTATCATCCCTGTCCTAATGTCCCCATTTATACATATCCTTATCCTGTATTCATAATCATGTTTATGCTTATATCTGTTATATTAGATGTGTTTGACAAATAAATAAAATAAAATAAAATAGTAAAATAAAATAGTAAAATAATAATAAAATAAAATAAAATAAAATAAAATAAAATAAAATAAAATAACATTGATAACAATTAGCCAGTGGAATGCCTTGTCTTCAGAAGTTGTGGGTGCCCCATGGCTGGAGGCTTTTAAGAAGAGAGTGGACACAGCCACATGTCTGAAATGGCAAAGAGTCTCCTGCTCAAGGAGGAGTTTGGACTAGAAGACCTCTAAGGTCCTTTCAAATTCTGTTATTCTATGTTCTACAACTTTCTTATCAATAAAGGGCCTTCTTATCAATAAAGGGCCTTGGTAGTACAGTGGTCTAAAGCACCCTGTTATTGAGACCAGCTGCCTGCAATTACTGCAGGTTCAAATCTCACCAGGCTCAAGGTTGACTCAGCCTTCCATCCTTTCTAAGGTAGGTAAAGGACCCAGTTGTGGGGGCAATAAGCTGACTTTGTATAAATATACAAAAAGGATGAAGGCTATTGCTTAGCGCATTGTAAGCCGCCCTGAGTCTCCGGAGAAGGGCGGCATATAAATCAAATTAAAATAAATAAAAAAATAAAAAAATAAAGCCCGTGGATAGGCAATGCTCTTCAGCATGGAGTAGCATGCTCTTTAAGTGTTCATAGCAGATCTGTGCCACTGAGATCCCCCACCCCTTGCCCCACAGCCGAAGTTGCAACAAGCTTCTATGTACTGTTCAAACTGCATCCTGAGCATCTAGCTATGGTTTCTCTGTAGGGTCTGCTTTCAGCATTCCTTACCAAGCATGGAGATCTTTTTCTGATCTAGCTAAGCTGCTGGCCACTTCCTGTTTTGAGTTTCTATGCAGACAAGACAAAAGCAGGCTGAAAAGAATAGAGAAGACTATGTTCTTTTTTAAGCAGTGTGCTTTCAAGGTTGGGGTCTCAAGCCCTCAGAAAGAGAGACAGACAGACAGACAGACAGACAGACAGACAAACAGCTTGGTGTACTGCTTGGTGAGCAGAATGCTACATTTCTCCTGTTTATGAGTTTTGCACGTTGCTAGCGTTCACTTTTAATTACAAAAGGGAGAACAGTAACCAATGACCGTGGGAAGACTAAATATTCCATCAACTTGGAGCCAATATCTACTGGAGTCAATGTGAGACTTTCCATTAATGTCAGCCCCGTAGGAGACTAAAAATTATGATTTCCAAGCCAAACCCAAAACAAATATCTTCTTAGAAAGGAACAGGGGGAGGAAAACAAATCTAATGTTCTAGAAGCCTACAGGAAATAAAATAAGCAACCGCTGGGGCCCTGCTCTCAAGGAGAAAACCTTAGCAATCTTGACACAAGCCGTTAATCTTCAATACTCACAGTTAATGAGCTGTACTTGAATGTTAATGTTCTGTGCCCAGGCCTAATTGGTATAACTTAGCATAGCTTGGGAGAGAATCCTGTATTTAATGTAAATAATGGAGCTGGGCTATGCTCACAGGGAGCTACGTCTCCTTTTTCTGCTGGGACAGAGTTGCCATCCACTTTTGGATCATTGGTGGTGGAAACACAGGTGGAAAATGAGGTGGTGGAAACATTGGCTTGGTTGGAAATGGGAGCATCAGGTTTTTCTGAAATCTTATCAGCCACTACACCCTTGGCCTTTCCCAGTCAAGGACATGACTGGGAAAGAGACCCCTAGGCTGTGAAAATATCTACAGACCCCTCACATCCTGGACATAAATTGTTTCAACTTCTACCCTCAAAACCTATAGGGCACTGTACACCAGAACAACTAGACACAAAAACAGTGTTTTTCCCCTGAATGCCATCACTCTGCTTAAGAACTAATTCCCACGACACTGTCAAATAATTTGCTAACACTGTATTACTATTATTCTTCTCTTCCTTATTAGTATCTATCTCTTCCCACTGATGACTATAACCATGTTGCTTGTATCTTTCAATTTATATTGTTTTTATTTGTTTCCTAGTACGATTTGATAGCTTATTCGTAACCTTGACTATCACTAAGGGTTGTATCTTTTTATTCTTGATGAATGTATTTTATTCTCTTTATGTACACTGAGAGCATATGCACCAAAGACAAATTCCTTGTGTGTCCAATCACACTTGGCCAATAAATAAATAAATAAATAAATAAATAAATAAATAAATAAATAAATAAATAGATAGATAGATAGATAGATAGATAGATAGATAGATAGATAGATAGATAGATAGATAGATAGATAGATAAATAGATAAATAGATAAATAGATAAATAGATAAATAAATAGAATGAATGAATGAATGAATGAATGAATGAATGAATGAATGAATGAATGAATGAATGAATAATAAAATCCTTAGGCAGAATCTCACAAATATCCCCGAAGCTGGGGTGCAGTATCACAAGACTTCCCATCCTTTTGAAAGAACTATTTAAGCTTCTTTTTATGTAAAACGGCCTCTCTCTTAAGTAATCATTGCAAACAGTTATTTGTTTGTTTATAGTCTATTCCATCCCATCCTATAAATTCTCCATTTATAGCTTCTAAGCCATGGATCCACCTTGACTTATTTGGTCCACAAATGCAGTTCTTCAACAGCCTTTGCTTCCTTCCAAGTGAAGCAAACAAACTTTTCACTGCTCAGTGAGATTTAATGAGGACGCCCCACCACAATGGTTTGAAAAATGCTTCTGCTCCACCACTATATGTAATAGGAGACACAGAGAATTACATCCCTTCCTATATTTTTCCCTTGGGTTTAGAATAGAATAACAGAGTTGGAAGGGACCTCGGAGGTCTTCTAGTCCAACCCCCTGCCTAGGCAGGAAACCCTACACCACTTCAGACAAATGGTTATCAATATCTTCTTAAAAACTTCCAGCGTTGGAGCATTTACAACTTCTGGAGGGAAGTTGTTCCACTGATTCATTGTTCTAACTGTCAGGAAATTTCTCCTTAGTTCTAGGTTGCTTCTCTCCTTGATTAGTTTCCACCCATTGCTTCTTGTCCTGCCCTCAGGTGCTTTGGAGAATAGCTTGACTTCCTCTTCTTTGTGGCAGCCCCTGAGAATTATTGGAACACTGCTTATTATTGTCACCCCTAGTCCTTCTTTTCATTAAACTAGACATACCCAATTCCAGCAACCGTTCCTGATATGTTTAAGCCTCCAGTCCCCTAATCATCTTTGTTGCTTTTCTCTGCACTCTTCCTTTCTTTTTCTTTTTTTCCTGGTATATTTGCAAGCTTTACGATGTAGTCATCTCTTCAGGGCAGTGAAGCAGGGGTGGGCTGCTATGGGTTCGCCCAGGTTTGGGAGAACCCGTAGCTAATGTTATGGCCAGTTTAGAGAACCTCCAAATCCTACCCCTGGCTGGCCCCTCCTTGCCACCCCACCCTGCCCCATCCATCCCCTCCCATGAGTCTTCATGCATCCCGTTTTGGATGCAAGGTAAGTGCAAGGCTTACACGGACGCTCGGGGAGGGGTAAAACAGGTCTCCCAGAAATTCCAGAAGGCTGGAAATGGTGCAGGAAGCCAACTAGGCCACGCCCACCATGGCCACACCCACCCAGCAACCAGGCAGAGTACCCGTTGCTGAAATTTTTGAATCCCATCCCTGCAGTGGAGTAAGGGGGAAAAAATCATTTGTACGATGCCATCACAAATGTCATGGTGGTACTTAATGTTTAAAATGGAACCCTGTCCTTGTGACATTTTCCTGCCTGGGGAATGTTTTTTATTGATTGCATGGCGACAAGGACAGAAGAGCTGCCTTTTCCTGGCTCAACAGTCACAATCCAACTCATATTCTTTTTTTTTTCTCTTTTTTTCCCGGATCTAAGTTAGTGAACCTCGATTACAGTTGGGGTTAAACTGATTTTTGATGGATGGGTCCCATTGTCCACTATACCAGCTTGTAAGAACAAGGAATTCTAAAGACAAATTGACAGCAAGGGAGCTATGCGAGAGTAGCCGAAAGAAGAAAGAAATGAAAAGGAAGCTATATGGAGATGATTCAAAATGATGCAGCAATAGAGTCTAGGAAAGCAATGACTCCAACGATAAGATGAATGCATATGGACACCTTCAAGGTAACTATATAAATGAAGGGCTTGATTTAGTTTTGGAAGAGCAAGTGGTCCAAAACAAACTAAGGATAGTTTTTAAGAGAGGGAAAACAACATTAAAAGAAAGATCAATTGACTTGTAATAAGTCATTCTTTAGCAACAATCAGAAGAACATTCTATTGCTATTGATAAAAAAAATGTTTGGAGGTGATGACCATATAATTAAAAAGCTATATGGATATTTACTTGAAGCAAAACTGGAAGAAGAACAAGTTAAAGAATCAATGATAGCATGGGGAAAAAACTTTGGTTATAGTATTGATTTAGAGAAATGGCAAAAATTGTGGTCACATAATTATAAAATGACAATGTCAACAGCATATAAAGAGAATTTGTATAAGATGTTTTACAGGTGGCATCTACCCCCGACGAGGGGGTAGCCAGGATAGCCAGGATGTTTAAGAATAAATCGGAGAAATGTTGGAAGTGTCATCAAACTCCAGGATCGTATTACCATATGTGGTGGACATGCGTGGAAGCAAGGAGATTTTGGACTAAAATACATACGTGGTTAGAAAAAATGACAAAGAGACATATTGACTTTAAACCAGAAATATTTTTATTAGGAATCTTACCAGAGACATTTAACAAAGAACTACAATACTTAATTGTGAACATTTTAACAGCGGCCAGAATTGTATTTGCCAAAAACTGGAAAGGAGAGAAGATAATTACCGATGAAGAAATTATTATGAAAATGTTGGACTGTGCTGAAATGAGTAGATTGACATTTGAAATAAGAAGATAAACAATACTATTTGATATGGGAGATATTTTATCAATGGTTTGATAAAAAAGTATGGAGATGAGATAGCATATATGAAATGTTTAAATATGTATTTTTAGTTTAAGTAAAGAATAATTGTTATATGAGGAGATTTGGAGAATTGTAAGCACGAAATGATTTTAACTGATTGAGATGCTGTCTATGATCGTTTGTAAGGATGATATTTTTATGTTATTATTGTTGTGTTTTGTTTTTTTTTGTTTTTTTTATTTTATTTTTAATCTAAAATAAAACTTTTTTCAAAAAAAATGTTTGCAGGTATGCCTTAGGTCTGGCATTTCTCTTGGTCACCGAATTGAGCAGCTCCTCCTCCGAATGGCTGACCCTCCAAATTTACTCTTAATTTTATTTTAGTTATACTTTTCTTGAGGGTTGGGTGCCAATCTCCATCGCCTTATATGCAAGAAAACAGTTGCCACAAGTAGATTTTCCTTGCCAAAGGGGTGGGGGTGAGGGGAAGGAAGATACCATAATTCTCTTAAAGAATTCTCTTCATAATTCTCTAACTTTTTATATTGCATCTCCAGTCGATGAAATGCAATATACAATACAACGTAAGAGAACTATGCCTTGTTCATGCAAAATAACCATTTATTTAACCCCAAGGTTATCTTGGATTCGTGAGCAGTCTGGAAAAACACTTGATATACGATAATTAACTGAACAGTTTATCCTGAATTTGTGATGAGCTGACACATTCGAATTTAAAGAACCAGGCGTCCCTTTCACAGTCTCTCTTTTGATATTATTAAGGAACAACAAGCTGTACTTCATTTCAATAATGAAATCTCATTGTTCCATGCCAAAGGTCATTCTGCTGCTATGTCTAATGCAGACCAAACAAGATCCCCGTTTTTTGTCTTGCTTCCACTGAAGTAAATCAGAATTAATTCCTTTTAATATAGCCAATGCAAATTGGCAGTGAATAATTTAATTCCTATCACAGAGGGCAGTGACAGCTCTGTAAATGTTTGTGTGGAATGCTTGATTGCCTTGGCAATTATTTTCTCCATGCTAATATTTACTCAAAAGCAGCACAGACTCTTGAAACAGCCCCCACCCCACCCCCCCACCCCTATGATAGACTTGGGGGGGATGCTTGGATTGCCACAAGGGCTTTTACAGAGCACTTCCATTCTTACACAAATTCATAAAGCCCAATGGACTCTCTTTTCTATCCCTCTCTGCATGAAAATATCTGTCGGCAATAGAGACACCACATCAAAGAAAAGCACAACACAATGGTTTTAAAGGAGGAACATTTCAATGGACTAGAAATGGGAAACAATAATGAATGTTATTGAAGACATTGTATCAGAAATTAATACATCAACCTTAAGGTTAAGAGATGATGGATAATGAGAAAATATATTAATAAAATGGGAAATACGTATAGGGAAAATAGTAGTATACTGTATTTTTCAGAGTATACCTACCTTTTTTGGGGGGGGGAACAAGAAAAAAAATCTGCCTCTGCCTCCCAGCAATTTGCCTCCTTGCAGCAAACAGCAAACAGCCTGTTTCAGTTTCATTTTCATTTTCAGCACAACCTGATTAGCACAAGAAAAAAAAAATCTGCCTCTACCTCCCAGCAAACGGGCTGTTTGCTATTTGCTGCAAGGAGGCAAATTGCTGGGAGGCAGAGGCCAAAGGTTGGGGGCTGGCAGGTGGGCGCAGCTACATTCGGTGTATAAGACACACCCAAATTTTCACCTTCTTTTTTTTTGGGGGGGGGGGAAAGCGTGTCATACTCTGCAAAATTCGGTATATATTAATAAATAAAAAGATTTACCACAACTAAAATAAGTTAAGATTAGTAGATGGAAATTTAGGATTAGGTAATTTAATTGTATTATTAATATTAATAGTGTGTTAAAGTATATTGTGAATTTAAAATATTAAGGATTAAAAACTGTGGGGATTTTGAGATACACTCCTGGGATCGATTAAATATTGTTCATACTTGGCGTTATTAGTAATACTACATATTTTGAATATTGAAGTTATGGGGGAATAATGAGTAATTTTTAAAATATTAAAGAATAGAAATTTAATAGAGGCTTAATACAAGGCGTGAAGAAATGTTATCTATGTTTAAATGAATTAATGAGAAAAATGATAAAGGATTATGAAGAGAGAATAGTATTGTTGAAGTTGGAAGATTAAGATTATACATACTTTTTTGTATTATTATTGTTAGCATTGTTTAAAAAAGACTTGACCCAGTCAATACACTGTCCAAAACATATGTATGGAATTATTTCACTAAACAATTAAAAAAATATATTTAAAAAGAAAGAAATTAATACATCAATACCAACTGATTTAGGGCTCAAGGAGACAAGAGAGATTTGATACGACCCAGCAAGTGACTGACGTGTGCGGGAACAATTCTGAGAAGAAGAAAAAACCCACATAATAAAGGACAACTCTACTTGAGCTATACGGTACATAAGGAAAAAAAATGGGGCATGAGATCCTTAAATTGCTGCTGGGAAGGTGGGAGAAGAACCATTCTATCAAAAGTGAGTAATGCCACAATTCTCAAGATTGAGAAAAGAACAGTCAAAAGTCTATAGACTCAAAAATGGAAGAAAAATAGACCCAATGTCTGTGTGTGTTACTCTTTCTCTCTCTCTCTCTTTCCCTCCCCCTCTCTCTTTCTCTCTCTCTCTTTCGATACAATAGATACATGGGCATTATGCAGATGTACATTAGTTGTAGATAATAGATGTAGATATGATTCATGTATATATGATAAAGACAAATGTAGATATTGATAGGAGACCTTTCAAGTAGGGATGGGCTTCAAAAATTTAGCAAGGGGTGGGCATGGCCATGGTGGGCGTGGCCTAGTTGGCTTCCTGCACCACGGCAGGGGGGGCATTTTTGCCCTCCCCGGGTTCCGGAGTCTTTCCTTGAGCCTCCAGGAGGGCAAAAATTGCCTCCCCAGGCTCTGGAGGCCCTCTGGAGGCTGGAAACAGGCCTGTTTTTCACCTTCCTCAAGCCTCCATGCACACCCTGCACTTACTGCATCCAAAATGGGCCGCGTGGGGACTCCTGGGAGGGGAGGAGTGGGGTGGGTGGGGCCAGCAAGGAGTGGGATTTGGGGGGTTTTCCGAACTGCACAAAATCTTAACTAGAGGTTCCGCCGAACCCCTGTGAACCCCCAGAAGCCCTGCTTTTAAGGTACTTGAAGGATTTCTATCTAAAAAGATGACTAGAAGCAGCAAGATTTAGCTTCAAGTCACCCTTAGCAGTGGTGGGTTCCTCCCGGTTCAGTCCGGTTCGGCCGAGCCGGTAGCGGTGACAATATAATGTCACCGAACCAGTTCTCCCCCCCACCCTCCCAATTATTCTTACCTTTTATTTGGCCCCACCCCCAATCTATTTCTGCCTCCTGAGTCCCAGCTGATGACTAGAGGGGAAAAAAACTGTTTAAACTCTTGCCGCGGAGCTTCAAAGGGCCATCCTACATCTGATCAGTGTTAAAAGCAAACAAATGAGTCGGGTTGTAAGTGTGAGGACTGGTCGTAAGTGTGAGGACCTTCCAGAAATGACTCTGTCCAGCTAGCCACGCCCACCTAGTCACATGACCTCCAAGCCACACCCACAAAATAAGCCACGCCCACAGAACCCACCCCAACCCTTAGGCGTGAAAACCTTAACCAGCCACTGACCTTGGCCCAGCCATTCCAGGTCTATGAAGCAATATGGAGATCACATTGAAGAAAGTATGAACTGGCCACTAGAAAAGCATCACCTTAGCCCAGAAAGACAGGAGAGGGTGAGGAAGAAATTTGATGCTGTCTTACCTTTGCCTTCTTATGTACAAGAAGGAGGGTGGTAGAAAATGTATTGAGCTTGTAAGATATTATTATTATTGCCAATGTTTCCCCAAAAATAAGACCTGGTCTTATATTAATTTTTGCCCCAAAAGACACATTAGGGCTTATTTTTTGGTTAGGTCTTATTTTGGGGAAAATACAGTACTAAATGCACCCATCTGGCTGACAATCTTAACTGGGGCTTATTTTGGTGGTAGGGTTTATATTACGAGCATCCTGAAAAATCATTCTAGGGCTTATTTTCCAGTTGGGTCTTATTTTCGGGGAAACAGGGTATTATCCTGTATCCAAGAACAATGGATACTCCTAGAGAGGCTCTGGAGGCTGGGTACAGCAAAAAACATCACTTCCTGTCCAACAGGAAGTTGGGAAATGGGCCGTTTCGGTCCTCCAGAGGGCCTCCGAGGGGGTGGGGAAGGCTGTTTTCGCCCTTCCCAGATGCATAGAGAGGATCTGAGCCAGATGAGAAAGAAAAACAGGCCTTCCCACCACCACCCCCAGCCCTCCAGAGGCAGGAAACAGCCTCTTTCCCTACTTCTGGTGGGCCCAGAAGGCCCGAAAATCAGTTGGCCGGCGCACACATGTGCCAGTGCCACATGTTGCCTGGCACACCAGGTGTACCACGTGCCATAGGTTTGCCATCACAGGCTTAGGCTGATAACAAAAACCCCTTAGTTGCATCAATAGTTTTGTTGTTGCAAAAACACACTGCAGAAACAAAGGGCTGCTGAAAAAATATGGACAAATGGTAACAAGAACTGTAAAGGTGTGTGTGTGTGTGAGTGTGTGTGTGTGTGTGTGTGTGTGTGACAAAGAAAGAGTTTATACAATAAAACCATGTATCTAACTGTACATGTCTGATTATAGGCTGGAATAGCTGGATTGTTTGCTGTGCCTATTTTGTGAAGCCAAACACAAATAAATAAACAAGGAATTATATTCCAGCAAGACCAGATAAATATTCTAGTATTTGTTACAAAAGAAAGAAAGAATGAAAAGAAAAATAGTTACTTTTAATAAATATGAGGAAGTACTGAATATTGTCTCTCTTTTTTGACATTTAAAAGACCATTAGCCCTCCAGATTGTTGTAGAATTAGCTGATAAGTATAATTTATTTTCCTTTCAGTAACTGAGAAACAATGAGGCACCAACAGATTTACATTCTATGCTGTGCTTTGTGGAGAATATAGAAAGAATCATTTCAAATAAATTCCTTCCCATGTTCCTTAGATTCAGTATGATAGATTGACATTCTAATTATTGGAGAAACTCCATCTGCAATATAGCACTTTGTGCTATCTTTTGACTAATAAGCATGTTATTGAATTCTTTATGGATAAGAAGAACTTCATTTTGCTACTATTTTCCGCCAAAAGGACATATATAATGCCATAACTCAGACTAAATAAATTAAGCATGCAATAAATATGTATGGGTGTTATCTGGAACAGGGAATAAAAACTTTCTTACCACTTTACCTAAGAGCAGGATTCTTTAAAAAGTTTTGTTAGTTCAGGCCAGGGGGAAAAATTCTATAAAATTATGTGTGATGTGCATGCACTCTGAAGAATTCTGAACTCCATTGTAAATTAAAAAAAACAAAAATTTAGTGAATAAGGGATTCTCAACCTCATGCAAACTAATGAATTTGCAAATTGTGATTGCATGGAATGAAAACATAATACAGTTTTTGTTGTTGTTGTTGTATTTTATATGTAGAAAAGAACATGTTTTCGATAGTCCCATGTTGTATCCCATACCAGCAACGAGATTGAAGCATCAGTCAAGATGGCAGGATAATCATGGTGGACAATGGTGTCAGCAAACATTTAAGATGAAGATGAAGTTTCCTCAAAGTAACATTCAGTGTCTGAGGCTTACATGGGAATGACTTTGTAGATTTTCTTACCAGTTTGGTACATAGGAGGGAGTTCCTTTTTTCCTAGGATCTTGAATTCCCCATCTAACCTCACTCAAAGTACCCACCATTGCCAAGTCCTTCTTAATTTAGCTCAGCTGGATGCAACACTGGTTAGATTGATGGACAATATCACTAACAAATCAACTTTGTAGAAATATCCATTTGGCAGTATAGTCTAGTATTCACCAAATCATGAATCAAGATCTGCACTAAACAAATGATTTATCTGGACAAGTAGAGCTGTAATGGAAAGCCAATCAAAAACTGAGAAAATTAACTCTGTCATTGACTAGAGTACATGGGAACACACACACACACAGAGAGAGAGAGAGAGAGAGAGAGAGAGAGAGAGAGGGAATGTAGTCAATGAGTACTTCAGCTTCAATCACAAAATACAGGAGCAAATAACAGATACAAACTCAAGGTAAACCGCTCCAAACTCGATTGCAGAAAATATGACTTCAGTAACAGAGTGGTCAATGCCTGGAATGCACTACCCGACTCTGTAGTTTCTTCCCCAAACCCCCAAAACTTTAACCTTAAACTGTCTACTGTTGACCTCACCCCATTCCTAAGAGGTCTGTAAGGGGCGTGCATAAGTGCACCAGCGTGCCTACCATCCCTGTCCTAATATTCCTTTTTATTTATTCTTTTCATGTATTCAAATTATGTTTATACTTTTACCTGTTATCTTATATATGTTTGACAAATAAACTTATGATTATGAAACTTATGATTATGAATGAATCAAACTATTTGTCCACTAGAGAAAGAGAGAGAAAGAGAGTAGTTAGACAGATACACCCCCTAACTAGTATCAATTATCCAGAAAAGAATCCATTGTCATCCATTATTTATTCAAATGCTAGATGAAGTTGGGATCTTCTATTTACAAAGCAGGTCTTGCTACTGAACTATGGAAATTTATCTGCATGCATGTTGCCTGTGGGTTTTTAAAATCAATTCCCACTTTGTTGCATGTCTTTGGAATAAAATTCTGAAAACCATGACCCAGATTTCTCTGTACTCAAGGTTTCAGCCTTATTTAACAATTACCACCACGATGAAGCATACATAAATATTTGTATTTCTCTATAACCCCTTTTGCGCCACTCAGTCAAAATGACCTTCATTTAGACAGAATCACTTAATTAGTACTGTCTTAAGACCAGATACTGCCATTCAAAGTACATAAATTCTGCTCTTTAAATTTGTTAATCTCTGATTTTGTGACAACGATCTGAGTCCCAGGGAGACTAAGTCATTCTCACTTACCAGCACATTAAGAAGTAATATTTATCCTTCCTGAACTTTTCAGTTTCTTAGCTAAAACTTTAACAAAAGGAGTCCAAATCCCTAAGCACTCCTTGCCTGGGAAGATTAATAATAATTCATTTTGATCCAAGGGAAGTCAGTTGGCTAACTGTGGTTTCCATGGTAATCAGGTGGAAAAGCAGATTTCATCAGATTTCATTAGAATTCTCCTACACTCCTAATTAGGACTTGTAGGGCTAACTTTTACATCCTGAAGCTAAGAAGCATACAAGAAAGACCACTTTAAGCGGGAAAGCTTCTGTCAAGAAGAAAATAAACGAAAATAAACAAAACCTATCTTACAATAAAGCGGGACTCCTGCCTCCTTCCACCCCCCAACCCCCGTTTCTTATGCACTGTGGGTATTTTAAATATGAAGGTTTTTTTGTCAAAGGGTATCATAGAGAGCTTGGATACAGTTTCTATAAAACAAATCAGAAGATCGCCTTCTGCCTGGAGATCATAGGATCTATTTTTAAAGCAGGATTTTCATCTTACCCTAAGTTTGAAATGAAACCACTTTCTTTTATTCATCCTCCTTTACTTCCAACTTTACAATGCTGAATTAACCAGGAGGGTAACACATTAATCTCGCCTCCCTCTCCTGATCTTCCAAGTTGCGCGCTCTTCTCTCCGATTCATATCGGGGAGGGGAAAAAAATCAATACGATTTATGAATTGGCGGGTGAGCAGCTAACATTCTTTCCTTTCATTTTATGCTAAACCTAAAAGGCAACTCAGAAGTGGCACCAAGCACCATTAGAGAAATCAGAAGAGCCAACAGTAATTCAACAGCAGCAGTAGGAACAGTGATTTTTTTTGCAAATTTGTATTGTAAACATCTCAAACATTTTCTCTCTTCTTGAAAAAACAGAAATCTGAGGAACATTCAGAGAGATTCATCACAGTCCCCAGCTGGTGCCATAGCAAAGTAGTAACTGGCATACGATGAGCATGCCAAATCAGCACTTAATCCTTATTTTAATGGCAAATTCAAGTGGCGGGCGCTGCCTGTTTAGAATACAAATTATGCTCACAGAAAAGAAAGCAGCTGGAAATAATTATATAAAAGGCATTTTACTGAGACATGCTGTATTTAAAAAAAAAACGGTGCTGAAGTAAGAAGAAGCTGCCTCACAACTGGCTTCCTTTTCAGTCCTAGAGGAGAAACAAAAGTTAAAAGAAAAAAGATGGTAGCTCAAGCCAAGATTCTTTAAGCTAGGATGTCTTTTGAAGTTAGAAAACAAAAATACCTAAAAAAAATAAAACAATAGAGATTTGGGTAGTTAATCTCTATTATTTTATTTAGTTAATAGAGATTTGGGTAGTAAGGCAACCCAGAAGCTAAACTGTTGGGTACTTTTAATCCTATTTTTTTTTTTCAGTTAGAATAACAGAGTTAGAAGGGACCTTGGAGGTCTTCTAGTCCAGGGGTGGACAAATGTGGATTTTTAAAACCTGTGGACTTCAACTCCCAGAATTCCTGAGCCAGCTTGGCTGTCTCAGGAATTCTGGGAGTTGAAGTCCACAGGTCCAACCCCCTGCTTAGGCCTACACCACTTCAGACAAATGGTTATCTTCTTAAAAGTGTCCAATGTTGGAGCATTCACAACTTCTGCAAGTTGTTCCACTGATTAATGGTTCTCACTGTCAGGAAATTTCTCCTTAGTTTTAAGTTGCTTCTCTCCTTGATTAGTTTCCACCCATTGCTTCTTGTCCTGCCCTCAGGTGCTTTGGAGAATAGGTGGATTCTCTCTTCTTTGTGGCAGCCCCTGAGATATTGGAACACTGCTATCATGTCTCCCCTAGTCCTTCTTTTCATTAAACTAGACATACCCAGATCCGACATACCCAGTTCTTAAGCCTGTGTGTAAATTATGGATGGTAGGAATTCTCCAATAAAATCCTCATATGTTTAAAAGAAAGAAGGCGAAGTCCTACTGATCAGTTCCTCAGGAGATTTAATCCACCGTGACTTGTCAAAGTGAAAGTGAATATAAAGATTTCTATTCTATTAAAATTCTACTTGCATATATCCCTTGTTATTGCTTCACATTCTTTCAATCCACAATGCTGTGGAATTTTGGTGTGGAGAAGACTCCTGGAAACACCATGGTTAGCCAAGAAAATGAACACATGTGTCCAGAGTTCTCACATAAGGCACAAATGACCAGATTCACATTATTACATTTTGGATGCGTTAGGTAAAGACAAGCTTCCTTGAGAACTCCAACGTGCTGTGGAAATTAGTAGAAAAGAGGAGGATGACCATTAGAAGGGTGGATAAGTTGAATTATCAGGATAATAGCACATAGTTGGAAGACATGAAAGGCCAGGCTGGGGGCAGATCATCTTGGAAAAGGATTGTCTATGAGGTCACTAAGAATCAACATCAACTTAATGACACATAGAAGTCTTAGGAAGCATCAAGGGACAAGGGATTAGATTGCAAGAAATTTAATTCTTTTCAAATTCTTAAAAACCTTTCCTTTGAGTGCTATAGAGTACATGAATCAAAGTATTATATTCAGTAAAAACCCAACACAGAGACAGTCTGTTGATTAGGTGGTAATAATAATAATAATAATAATAATAATAATAATAATAATAATAATAATAATAATAATAATAATGATGATGATGATGATGATGATGATGATGATGATGATGATGATGATGATGTAAAAAATACAACTTTCCTGTATCCAAAAAGTCATGGGAACATAAAGTGGAAAAAGTTATCGAAAATGAGAAGGTGAAGATCTTGTGGGACTTTCGAATACAGACAGATCGTCACTTGGAACACAACACGCCAGATATCACAGTTGTCGAAAATCAAAATGTACAATTTATTGACATCGCGGTACCAGGAGACGTCAGCATCAAAGAAAAAGAACCAGAAAAAAATAATGAAATATTGCAACTTGGCCATTGAAACTACACAGGTATGGATGAAACATGTAACAGTGATACCCATTGTCATTGGTACCATGTCCAAGAATTTTATAAGATACATCAACAAATTGCAGCTTCCTGCAATAACACCAGCGGAACTGCAAAAAAAAATGCACTACTTGGAACATCGTACATCTTAAGAAGGTACTTGGTTGATACCTAGGACGCTGGCAGCAATCCGTTCAACCATTAGCACCAGTCAATAGTATTTGTGATGCATTTTTGAATGTTCAGTTGACTGAGTTTCATGTTTAATTAATAAAGTAAATAATAATAATAATAATAATAATAATAATAATAATAATAATAATAATAATAATAATAATAATAATACACCATCAAACATTCACATCTGTTTACCCCAGATCCTTGGTAAGGGAAGATAATTGTTATCTCTTAAGCCACTCACTTATAAATCCTCCGACAAGAGTCATTTACATGGCTTGCGTACACACATCAAACTTTCCTTAACTTTTGATTGGGTGCCAAAACCATGTCTCAAGAATGTTAAATAGAGGTGACCCCATTCAGTTTACCACAATGACACATGTTTACTCCAAGTATGGTGAGTTCTTGCCTTTAGAAGATAAAAAGGTTAACTTTTGATCTATGGCTGTTCACCGCCCTGAGTCCTTCGGGAGAAGGGTGGTATATAAATTTAAATATTAAATTAAATTAAATTAAATATTAAACTTCCTGGAAACCATCCATGACCAATTGCTTGAATCTTAGACACGGGTGAACTGCCTTTGCTGAAGCAAAGGTGACATGCAATTGAGGTTGTTTGGAACTGAGACAGAGGTGGTTCTGGAGAAATGGTAGCGGAAATGTTGAGTAGTTCAGAGAATCGGTAAATACCACCTTTGACTGGCCCCACCCCCATCTACTCTCTGCCTCCTGAGTCCCAGCTGATCAGGAGGAAATTGGGATTTTGCAGTAACCTACCCTTGGAGTGGAATGGGAATTGAGATTTTACAGTATCCTTCCCCTGCCACGCCCACAGAATATTTGAATCCCACCAGTGAACTGAGAGTCCAGTAAAGAGCTTCTTAGAGGGAGGGAGGTATGAAGGGAGGGAGGGAGGGAGGGAGGGAGGGAGGGAGGAAGGAAGGAAGGAAGGAAGGAAGGAAGGAAGGAAGGAAGGAAGGAAGGAAGGAAGGAAGGAAGGGAGCCAAACTTCAACCTCACTTGAAGTTTTAGATATTAAATTGCACTGCAGTGTTCATCTTGTTGGAAAGAAAGAAAGAAAGAAAGAAAGAAAGAAAGAAAGAAAGAAAGAAAGAAAGAAAGAAAGAAAGAAAGAAAGAAAGAAAGGAGAGAGGGAGGGAGGGAGGGAGGGAAGGAAGGAAGGAAGGAAGGAAGGAAGGAAGGAAGGAAGGAAGGAAGGAAGGAAGGAAGGGATTGAACAACAGTTTTTAGTTGATGTATGGCTTCTTAATACATCATGAGATCTCTAAATTTCATTTCATTGATCCGGGTTATCTGGAATCTAAAACAAAGCGAAACAAACGGTGCTAGAATTGGATGGTTGCTGAATGCAGCAACACCAAAAAACCATTACCTGTCTTCTTTAGAATTTGGAAATTGAATAAAGACAGTGCATAATCTGTAATGCAGGCTCATTTTTATTTGACAAGATGAGAAAAAAAAAAACTAGAAAAAGACACTGCCTTATTACTCTTCTTGGAGTTCAATTCATTAGTAATCAAAGCTCACAGCTATCCAATCATGCTTGGAGACATATATACATGGCTCCTGCGGTTTTAGTCCTCTGAGGAAAGTGCAATATTAGGTTCCTTTTTTCTTTTTTCTCCTGACATCGCTATTTAATATTGATTCCGTACATGAAAATGCAGGAAGGAACCATGACTCAACCCCTCCAAGACCAAGTGGCTGTGGCTTCCGGTGTCCCGATATAGCCAGCTGACGCCAGAGGGCTCGTAACTTGGGTGTCCTCCTGGACGCACGGCTGTCGTTAGAAGATCATTTGACGGCCGTGGCCAGGGGGGCTTTTTATCAGGTCCGCCTGATACGCCAGTTGCGCCCCTTTCTAGATTGGGACTCCCTACGCACAGTCACTCAGGCACTCGTCACTTCCCGCCTGGACTACTGCAACGCTCTCTACATGGGGCTCCCCCTGGGGTGCACCCGGAGTCTCCAGCTGGTCCAGAACGCGGCCGCACGGGGGATTATGGGGGCGACGAGGCGCTCCCACGTAACACCTCTCCTGCGCGAGCTGCACTGGCTCCCAGTGGTCTTCCGGGTGCGCTTCAAGGTGTTGGTGACCACCTTTAAAGCGCTCTATGGCTTAGGGCCGGGGTACTTACGAGACCGCCTTCTGCCACCAGTAGCCTCCCACCGGCCAGTACGCTCGCACAGAGTGGGCCTCCTCAGGGTGCCGTCCGCCAGACAATGTCGGCTGACGACTCCCAGGGGGAGAGCCTTCTCTGTGGTGGCGCCCACCCTCTGGAACAACCTCCCCCCAGAGATACGTACAATAACAGACCTCCGGATTTTTCGTCGGGCCCTGAAAACCCATTTATTTCAACTAGCTGGGCTGGCTTGAATTAATTTTAAATTGATTTTAAATTGGGTTGTTTTAATTTACGGCCAATAATATTTAATTATTTTAAATTGCTTTTAAATTTTGTATGTATTGGTTTTTTTTACTCTGGCTGTTCACCGCCCTGAGTCCTATTTTGGAGAAGGGCGGTATAGAAATAAAAAAAAAAAAAATGTAATGGACAGACATTCATTCACTCTTTTGACCACTAGCTTGATATTCTCTATACCAGGGGTGTCAAACTCGATTTCATTGAGGGCCGCATCAGGGTTGTGTTTGACCTTGAGGGGCCGGAGTGGGTGTGGCCAGCGTGGGCATAGCCAGCTCAATGTCACTTGTCTCGGGGGCACCTGTGGTGGCCTGAACGCTCTGCCAATGAAAACAGGCTCTTGAGCTCCGTTTTCAGCTGCGACGACCTCCTGCAACCCTCTGCCAATGGAAATGGAGCTTGGGAGGGCCACATACAGCACTCCCGATCTCCATTTTCACTGGCAGAGGCACCAAGGGCCAGTCCTTTGCTTTTTCCAGGCAGTCCAGATCTAAGTATCTTTCAGGCTGGATCCAGCCCCCGGACTTTGAGTTTGACACCCTTGCTCTATACTGACCAGAAGTGATTGTCCAAACTATTTTCCGTTGCTGCCTGAGGCTGCTAAGAATTGGATGAAAATAAGGATCAAATAAGGCTACTCTGATTGTCATTGATTTGTGTAATAAATAACCTCAGTTTCAAAAATGACACTCAATAAGTTTCCCCAAAGAACCATTCATAATTCTGGTTTGTCTGACTGCAGCATTACCGAGGACATTTAGAAATTTATTTTCCATCCCCCAATAAAGTAAAAAAAAATCCAGAATAGATAAAAAGCTGAAGCAGTGGTGTAATTCACGTTCTGCTACATATGTAAAGAAGCTCCATGCAGTGATATATATATATATAATTGCTCCTGGAAGCACGAAGCTGAGAACACCAGCCTGAAGATGATGAATGAGACTTCGTCGAAACGTCGCCAAGACACTTCCAATTTTATGTGGGAGAAGACCCGAATAACCAAAGACCTACATACAAACACCCGCGAAAACCTGATATATATATATGTATATACATATATATATATATGTTTTTCTTCTAGCCAGGTTTTCCCTACGTAGCCAAGGTTTTTTTGTAGCTCCAGCTCAGTACCTTGGCTACGTAGGGAAAACCTGGCTAGAAGAAAAACACACATAAACCCTACGAAGAAGTAAGAAATATATATATATATATATATATATATATATATATATATATATTTCTGGTGGAAGGGAATCATAAAAGATCTAGAGGTTTATAAACCTCTGTGAATCATAAAAGATCTAGAGCTTTATAAACCTCTGTGAATCAACAATAGTGAAAAAATAGTTTTGAATGCAAGTAAGATTATCCAGCAGGTTTAAAAAAAGAGCGTTTTAAAACAAAACAAAAACAAACAAAAGCTATCCAGAAAACATTTCCTCTGTGAATAAGCAATTTTTGGAAAGTCAAAAGAGCATTCCAAAACTCTAATCATCCCTTACTCTAACACCTGAGAAATGTGTTTTCATCTTAGCAACGGTAACACAATCAAATGAACTCTCTGGCAATTATATTGAGAGCAAACAATAAGGAATTTAATATATTTGTCTACCCATCTACTCACAGTCAGCAAGTCTGTGTATAACAACCGCCCACAACTCATCCATAAAGGTATTAAAACAATAAAGCAACCATCAGCTGAGTAATTAAAACAAATCTGACAATATTCTACAGACTGGGAAAGGTTTCTGAGTTTACCTTGCTGACATATTTCTATTCACTGACTTCATTAATAGTAATGGAAAAGATACAAATAGAGATGTTTATGGGGAATGAAAGTCTGTTAAGAAAAATGAAGGTCTGCAGTTTTTTCATGAATTTCCGAGAGTGTAAACCAGGGGTGAAATCCAGCAAGTTCTGACAGGTTCTGGAGAACCGGTAGCGGAAATTTTGAGTACTTTGGAGAACTGGCAAATACCATCTCTGGCTGGCCCCAGAGTGGGGTGGGAATGGAGATTTTGCAATATCCTTCCCACAGAAGTGGGGAGGGAATGGGGATTTTGCAATGTCCTTCCCCTAGGAGTGGGGAGGGAATGGGGATTTTGCGGTATCCTTCCCCTGCCACACCCACCAAGCCACACCATGCCCACCAAGCCATGCCCACAGAACCGGTAGTAAAAAAATTTGGATTTCACCCCTGGTGTAAACTATTAACGTAAAGCCTCCTTCCTCCTCCTCCTCCTCCTCCTCCTAATACAACAATGCCAAATTGTTCCTTAATTTGTTCATATATCACAGACAATGTTTAAAGAAAACAGGATGAAGCCCAGCAATCTAAAAAGGGGATAGATTTATTTATTTTTTAATATTCCTTCTATGACCAAAGTACTTTTATGGATATCAGTTTTATATGTACAGTATGAAATAAAGCCATTCCAATAAAACTGAGTTGAGGTAAATGTAAAACATGCCTATCAAATCAAATCTTTTAGCCAAAGAGGAAATAAACATTGGACAGTGGCTCTATTCTGAAATTTATGGAGTAAATTTAAGAAAGAAAAACCCTATTTGTGGAAGCAGAAAATCTAAGTTTCATTTACCACTTTGTTTCCAAGAAGTCATCTATTGCAAACATATTGTCAATCTGAATAGAGCTTAGACATCTCAGTTCTAAAGAGACAAGATACTATTCATGGATCTGTCTTCCTTTCAAGGCTACAATTCTACAGAACCAGAACCAGGGTCAAAAAGAGCCAAAGGACTGGTTAGGCTCCCTGCTGGAATATTCCCTTCATGCTTTTTTTTTTTTTTTAATCAGCGCCCAAATTTGGTTTTCCTTTCTGAGGTAACAAAATCCGCCATTTTGCAAGAGACAGGAAATATTGCCTGGAAATGGAAGTCAGAATGAACACGGACTAATAAGACACAGGGCCTTGCCTTCTGCTAACCACTCCCCCAAATTGGTGAGAAATTTGGATCGGCCTTTATTACTGGTGTAGAAAGTCATCATCCAACATCCTAGAACTGTGATGGCAAATCTATGGCACGCGTGCCACAGGTGACACACGGAGCCATATCTGTGGGCACGCAAGCGTTGCCCTAGCTCAGGTCCAGCGCGCATACGCATGCCAGCCAACTGATTTTTGGGCCTTCCGGGCCCACTGGAAGTTGGGAAATGGGCTGTTTCCAGCCTCCGAAGACCCTCTGGCAGTTGGAGAAGGCTGTTTTTGCCCTCCCCAGGCTCCTAGAGGGTGAAAAACGGGCCTACTGGGCCCACTGGGCCATCGTGCCAAAAGCAGGGGCAGTGTGGTGGGGTCACGGGCTCATAGGCAAGGCTGTGGGGGGGGTTGAATTATGGGTGTGGGCACGCGCACACACGACCCCCCCACACTCCCCACACTTTTGGCACGCGACAGCAAAAAGGTTAGCCATCACTGTCCTAGAAGAATGAAATATTTTGAGGAATATTTTAAAAAAAAAGGCCGAATATTATATTTCCCCAAGGGAGAAATTGAGAAAGGTTTTTTTAAGAAGGAGAAAGCAACCCCCACATTTCTTAATAACCCTCAGCAGATGTCAGCACTTAAGAGATAAAGAGCTTATTGAGAACTCGATATCTCTATTCATAAGCAAATACCCTCACTTAAGATCCAACCCTCAGCCACAATAGGAATTACCTAACACCCTTTCAGTTGCACAAACTTCAACCAAACCTGGGAGCTCAGACAACCTATAGAGCCAGTTATGACCCCTTCATAACCCTACATGGCCTCATGGGAATCTGACAACAGTCAATATAATGCATGTTCTTGCACAGAAACAGGAAGTTCAAGTGCAAAGCCCAAGAGAAAGTATATAAAAAAACCTCACTCTCAACTCCATGGGGTCAGCTGCCCCAGAACCATGTGCTTGGTGGTTCTGTTCATCATTAAACCTTCTTTCCAATCAGCCTCCATGTTTCCAGTGTCTTTCTCCCAGCTTGGAACTGAACCAGATGGATATTTCTTCCCACACTGGTTAAAATAAATTTGATAAACAAACAAAAACAGAAATGGGGACGTTTCTTCCCCCACATTTTTCATCCTACTGTACTGCTTTGTGGTAGTCCTATGGAGCCTTAAAATCTGTAATATTGGAGTGCTCTGACTAATGCCATTGAATTTCTCTGCCTAGCTCTTAAACAGCTTATTGATTTAAAACTGACCACCGATTCCTGACTCGGCCGTCGCAGCCAGCTAATTTATTTCTTTCCTTTCTCCGCTATTTCCAATTGATTGGGAGAGATAAGAAGCTTAAAGAATATTTCAGATAAGACTGTAATTCAGGGATGATCCATACAGGGACAGATGAGCCAAGCTGCATGCATACAGAACACTTTTTTTGAATGGTGGTAGCTGTTGTGCGTAGAATATATATTGCACAATGTACACTGGAAATGTGTGCATGCCATAGATATTTATAAATGGACTATAACTCAGATGGATCAGAAAATCCAGAAAAGATTAGGGGGGGAAAAAACCCAATAGTTTGCTCTGCATTGGGAAGGAAATTAGATTAGAACTCTGAGATCCATACTGTATGTTAGTTTTCTGTGAGGTTTATTTTGCAATAAGACATAAAAAGGACATCCAAAGAAGTAATACTTGTTGTTATTCAAAGAGTAACGGTATTTGTTCATTAAAATGTGTCTAGGTAGATTAATATTCATGAGTCAAAAAGAGGGCTGTGAAAGTATTTACAGACCCCTCGCATCCTGGACATAACTTGTTTCAACTCCTACCCTCAAAACGACGCTATAGAGCATTGCACATCAGAACAACTAGACACAAGGACAGTTTTTCCCCCGAATGCCATCACTCTGCTAAACAAATAATTCCCTCAACACTGTCAAACTATTCACTAAGTCTGCATTACTATCACTATTAAACTTCTCATCGTTCCTATTACCCATCTCCTCCGCCTTATGACTGCATGACTGTAATTTTGTTGCTTATATCCTTACAATTTATATTGATTGTTTCCTAGTAGGATTTGATTGCTTATTTGTACCCTATGACTATCATTAAGTGTTGTACCTTATGATTATTGACGAATGTATCTTTTCTTTTTATGTACACTGAGAGCGTATGCACCAAAGACAAATTCCTTGTGTGTCCAATCACACTTGGCCAATAAAGAATTCTATTCTATTCTATTCTATTCTATTCTATTCTATTCTATTCTATTCTATTCTATTCTATTCTATTCTATTCTATTCTATTCTATTCTATTCTATTTCTATTTCTATTTCTACTTCTACTTCTATTTCTATTTCTATTTCTATTTCCAGACTTCCTAGAAACAGATGGATTGGAGTAAATTTAACATTCAAGGAAGTCTATTCCCCAGCCTGGGAACAATGAAGAAGACTTTCCCTCTGCAGAGAAGGGCCTGTGGAAGGAGATCACCTTTATGAAGGTATGAAACAATAATATCCAGATATATTCATAACAAGAAAGTTTATTACATTGGTTAAATTTCCACTGTCCTCATTTCTTCAAAATAAGACTTTAAAATAGGTGATTGGACAAAATATCCACTGTGCGGCTTCCAAATAAAATTCATGCAGTTCAAAAAAAAATTAATAATAATAACAGTCCAGGTAAAGGTGTCTGAAGGTTGACTCATGGCAATTAGAAATGTTTTTGTTAGCGTGAGACATTTTGTTGCTCATCCAAGCAGCTTCACCAGTCAGAGCAAGTCAGGAAGAGAGTGGTTGGAATGTAGCAACTTTTGTCACAACCTAAGAGGTTTCCTCCCCCAAAATTGCTCAGTGGTGAGTTTCAAATTATTTTTACTACTGGTTCTGTGGGTGTAGCTTGATGGGCGTAATGTGGCTTGGTGGGCGTGGCAGGGGAAGATTACTGCAAAATCCCCATTTCCTCCCAATAAGCTGGGACTTGGGAGGCAGAGAATAGATGGGGGTGGGGCCAGTCAGAATCTCCGAACTACTCAAAATTTCTGCCACCGGTTCTGCAGAACTGGTCAGAACCTGCTGAAACCCACCTCTGATGTCGATGAAGATGCTTAGTCATCCAGGCAAAAGTGTCTGAAGGTGGAATCATGGCCTGGATTCAGGTTTGCCTGGATGGCTGAGGGTCTTCATGGACATAAAGTCCAGGTAAAGGTTGCATTATATTGTGCAACCAATGATGAATGAGTAAAATCATTCCCTGAAAGCAAAGGTGGTCTTCAGAAAGATCAGGAACAAGAAGGATCTTTGCAATTTTTCTAAAGCTTCCAATAATATGATCACAGCAGGGGGGTGTCAGAAAAAGTAAACCAACAAGCCTCACTGGAGGCTAAAACATATGAAGAATGGTTGCAGGAACTGGGTAAGGGAAAGGGAAAGGTTTCTCTCGCACATATGTGCTAGTTGTTCCTGATTCTAGGGGCCGGTGCTCATCTCCGTTTCAAAGCCAAAGAACCAGCGCTGTCCGAAGACATCTCCATGGTCATGTGGCTGGCATGACTAAATGCCAAAAGTGTACAGAATGCTGTTACCTTCCCACCAAAGGTGGTCCCTATTTTTCTACTTGCATTTTTTACGTGCTTTCGAACTGCTAGGTTGGCAGAAACTGGGACAAGTAATGGGAGCTCACTCCGTTATGCAGCACTAGGGATTTGAACTGCTGAACTGCCGACCTTTCGATCGACAAGCTCAGCATCTTAGCCACTGAGCCACCACGTCCCTGGTATGTCTACTTTAATGAAAAGAAGGACTAGGGGAGACATGATAGCAGTGTTCTGTTATCTCAGGGGCTGCCACAAAGAAGAGGGAGTCAAGCTATTCTCTAAAGCACCTGAGGTCAGGACAAGAAGCAACGGGTGGAAACTAATCAAGGAGAGAAGCAACTTAGAACTAAGGAAAAATTTCCTGACAGTTAGAACAATTAATCAGTGGAACAACTTGCCTCCAGAAGTTGTGAATGCTCCAACACTGGAAATTTTTAAGAAGATGTTGGATAACCATTTGTCTGAAGTAGTGTAAGGTTTCCTGCCTAAGCAGGGAGTTGAACTAGAAGACCTCTAAGGTCCCTTCCAACTCTGTTATTCTATACTATGTCATCCTTAACAGGGACCATTTCAAGAAAAGATACCTGGAAGTTTTACATTTGAAAAATAACATTATAGCATAACCCACCCATGTGATTCCGCCCTCAAGCATACAATGGAATTCACTTCCAATGCATTTAACAATCCCACCAAACACAAGAAGACACCTCTCAGGGGCAAAATTATTGATCAAGAAGGGAAGAAATCTTCTATCTAGATTTATCATCCTAATAGAAAGTCAACCAGATATTGATTGCAAGAAAGCACTTGGGACCTACAAGTGTTGAATAAGGAAGGGTGGGATTCCCTCCGCCCCTCAGTTGCATTTTCCTGCTGGTAGTCAGCTAATTTTTGCCAACTACTACAATTGCTGGACCTGTGGATTAAAGTTTCCTGAGTCTTGTTCAACTGCAATAGTTAAATTGGATGCAATAAGTTAGATCATGATTAAGCATATGCTACAGGTTGTACTACTTCCTTCATGTTGTGGAGCATGGGATATTTGTGTAAGGAGTATTATATTTCTCAGAGATGATCTTGGTTGTTCCAGGAACAGTTTTACTAGTTGGAGATATGAGCTGTACCCAATCATAGAATGCTTTAGACATGCTTCATGTTGTGGAACATGGTACATTTGTGAAAGGATTACTATATTTCTCAGAGTTGATTTTGGTTGTTCCAGAAATAGTTTTACTAGAATGGAATGGAATGGAATGGAATGGAATGGAATGGAATAGAATAGAATAGAATAGAATAGAATAGAATAGAATAGAATAGAATAGAATAGAATAGAATAGAATAGAATAGAATAAGTCTTTATTGGCCAAGTGCGATTGGACACACAAGGAATTTGTCTTGGTGCTTATGCTCTCAGTGTACATAAAAGAAAAGATACATTTATCAAGAATCATAAGGTACAACACTTAATGATAGTCATATGGTATAAATAAGCAATCAGGAAACTATCAATATAAATCATAAGGATACAAGCAACAAAGTTACAATCATATAGTCATAAGTGGAAGGAGATGAGTGGTGGGAAGTTGGGTACAGCTCCTAGTTGGAGATAGGAGCTGTACACAACCATAGCAATAGCACTTATAGACTTATATACCACTTCACAGTGCTTTACAGCCCACTCTGAGCAATTTACAGAGTCAGCATATTGCCCCCAACAATCTAGGTGCTCATTTTACCCACCTCGGAAGAATGGAAGGCTGAGTCAACCTTGAGGTGGTCAGGATCGAACTCCAGGCTGTGGGCAGATTTAGCCTGCAATACTGCATTTTAACCACTGCGCCACCATGGCCACCATGCAACCATAGAATGTTTTACATATGCTTTATATTGTGGAACATGGAACATTTGTGAAAGGATTACTATATTTCTCAGAGTTGGTTTTGATTGCTCCGGGTACAGTTATTCTAGTTGGAGATACGAGCTGTACCCAGTCCTAAGATTGTTTACATCTGCTTGTTTGGTTCTCCCACATAGAAGGGTCAAATTTTGACAAAATTGCTAGAACATACCATATTTTTCGGAGTACAAGACACACCGGAGTATAAGACACACCTTAGTTTTTGGGGAGGAAAATAAGAAAAAAGCTGATTGGCAGATGGATCAGCCTCCCGGAATATCCCCAATCAGCTGTTCCCAGAGATGAATTTTAGCAACAGGTTCCTTGGTTGTGAGCTCTGTGCCTTGCTTTTTTTTGCTTTTTTTTTCTGCCTCTGAAACTTCTGAAATTCCGTTTCAGAAAAAACTTTTTTTTTTCTGTTTCTGAAAGCCTCCATTTGAGAAGCTGGTCACGGCTACATTCGGAGTATAAGACACACCCAGCTTTTCACCCTCTTTTTTGGGGGAAAAAGGTGTGTCTTATACTCTGAAAAATATGGTATTTTAATGTATCCGGTAAATGTAATCTTTAAGCATCCAATTTTTGGTTCCAAACAGCATTTGGACTCTGATAATCAGGTTTTAGAGATACCAGTCACAACTTTATAAATGGCAGGTGCCAAATATGACTTAAGTGAGATGTCCTGAAGGCAAATGTTGGATAATGGCATTTAGAAAGTAACAGCTGGAATCTGCATTCTGTTTTGCAGGTGAAGAATTAATTTGTTGAGTTAAATGAGGATTGGGCAATTCCCAAATATCCAGATTCTTTCCCATTCCAACAGGGATGATTAGAACAGTTATATCAGAGGTGGTATTCAGCAGGTTCTGACCAGATCTGGAGAACCAGTAGCGGAAATTTTGAGTAGTTCAGCGAACCAGTAAATACCACCTGTGACTGGCCCTGTTCCCATATATTCTCTGCCTCCTGAGTCCCAGCTGATCAGAAGGAAATGGGGAAGTAACCTTCCCCTGGTGTGGGGTGGGAATGGGGATTTTGCAGTATCCTTTCCCTGGAGTGGGGAGGGAATGGAGATTTTACAGTATCCTTCCCCAGCCACACCCACCAAGCCATGCCCACCAAGTCATGCCATGCCCACCAAGCCACAGAACCGGTACTAAAAACAATTGAATCTCACCACTGAGTTATATGTGCTGGGAATATTATGTATTATCTACTATAGAGGTCTACAAAGAAGTGGTTTTCTTTATTCTTTCACTTATTCCCATAAAATGTTGCGGTATATACTATACACTTCTATTGGATTCTAATGGGGTAGAATTGTTTTTGTGAGCCGGTCCCCTGAGGCTTAGGAGTCAGAGAGGTTAATCTGATTTTGTGATTTCAGGCAGACGGCAACATTTTCTCCCGGCTTTACTCTCTCAGTTTTATTCTCTGGTGGGTTTCCTGAAGGGCCATGCAGAGCAATGGAGTGGAGACGGGAGCAGGTGATCCTCTCTCCAAACCTGTGCATAAACCTGAAGTAAATGATCTTTGGCCGTTGCTTCTATGGATGCACCGGATAATAAAAGAATGTGATTGGGTCATAAAGACTTACATATGAAATAAAATGGTTTTGTAGCAAATATTTATTATTTCCAAGTGACTGGAGCAGAGCAGAACAAGACATAATAAAGAACAAGGCTTGAGGCCGAATAAAAATTGTGGGCAAGTAAACTTGAAGTTTGGCTCCTTTTCTTTCTTTCTTTCTTTCTTTCTTTCTTTCTTTCTTTCTTTCTTTCTTTCTTTCTTTCTTTCTTTCTTTCTTTCTTTCTTTCTTTCTTTCTTTCTTTCTTTCTTTCTTTCTTTCTCTTTCCTTCCTTCCTTCCTTCCTTCCTTTCCTTTTCCTCCCTCCCTCCTTCCTTTTTATCTTCCATCCTCCCTTCCCCCTTCCCTTCCTTTCCTCCTTTTCCTCCCTCCCTCTTTCCATTTTATCTTCCATCCTCCCTCCCTATGTCTCCTCATTACTATCCTTCCTTCCTTCCCTTCCTTCCTTCCTTCCCTTCTTTTCCTCCCTCCCTCCTTCCTTTTTATCTTCCATCCTCCCTCCCTCCTTCCTTCCCTCCTTCCCTTCCTTTCCTCCTTTTCCTCCCTCCCTCCTTCCTTTTTATCTTCCATCCTCCCTCCCTCCTTCCCTTCCTTTCCTCCTTTTCCTCCCTCCCTCTTTCCATTTTATCTTCCATCCTCCCTCCCTATGTCTCCTCATTACTATCCTTCCTTCCTTCCTTCCCTTCTTTTCCTCCCTCCCTCCTTCCTTTTTATCTTCCATCCTCCTTCCCTCCTTCCCTCCCTCCTTCCCTCCTTCCATTTTATCTTCCATTCTCCCTCCCTATGTTTCCTCATTACTATCCTTCCTTCCCTTCCTTCCTTTCCTTCTTTTCCTCCCTTTCTTCTTCCTTTTTATCTTGCATCCTCCCTCCCTATGTTTCCTCATTACTATCCTTCCTTCCTTCCTTCCTTTCCTTCTTTTCCTCCCTTTCTTCTTCCTTTTTATCTTCCTTCTTTCCTTCCTTCCTTCCTTCCTTCCTTCCTTCCTTCCTTCCTTCCTTCCTTCCTATCTCAAAAAGTTTCCTGCTAAATTAGAAACAGTTTTAAAAATATCACCCATTGATTGTTTAAAATAATGACTGATTCCTAATTCCCAATTTGGGTTTAATACATATTGTATATTTGGCATCAGTTTGGACATACCTAAAATGAAAGGCTGTGTTCATATATAGGGCCCTGCACCTTCCTTCCTATTGATGAGGAATGTTTTCTCGTAGCTTGGACACAACGTATTGATGTTGGTTACTAAAGGAAATACATATGAAAATGACAACAAACAAACCCAGTTGGAGTTTTGATCCTGGGAACGAAGATCTAAATCAACATAGTTCCAGGATGGCCTTTTGCATCTGGGCATTATACGAGTGACCTGCACTTCATCTGGCACACTAGCGAAGCATTTCATAAAAGCCATCCATCTGTTGTAGCACACAATCTCAGCTTTGCACAAAACAATGCAAGGCAAATTTAGACACCTATAGCAAATCCCCAGGAAAAAGCCACCATTCGCCAAATCTCCTCCAACTTTGTCATTATTATTTTTTTTACTTCCACAATCAATTTAGTTTATCTCACATCTTCTCCTACCCACCTCAAAACAATAAATTGGTTCATTTTTTTTTGCACTTAATTCCATATTATATTTAGCGACATTGAACTTTCTGCAATTTACGTACTGTACCTAATATCTCATGCAAACTCACTCAGAACAGGCATTCATTTGTTTGGAATGTACATATATTCTGAATTTATACATATATTGATGAATTTATAACAGAATAACAGACTTGGAAGGGACGTTAGAGGTCTTCTAGTCCAACCCTCTGCTCAAGTAGGAGACCTTATACCATTTCAAACAAATGGCTGTCCAATCTCTTATTAAAAGCCTCCAATGTTGGAGCACCCACAACTTCTGGAGAGAAGCCATTCCAGTGTAGTGGTGGGATTAAAAATATATATATATATATATACTGGTTCGGTGGGCATGGCTTGGTGGGCGTGACATGGCTTGGTGAGTGTGGCAGGGGAAGGATACTGTAAAATCTCCATTCCTCCTGATCAGCTGGGACTCGTGAGGCAGAGAATAGATGGAGGTGGGGCCAGTCAGAGATGGTATTTGCTGGTTCTCCAAACTACTCAAAATTTCTGCTACCAGTTCTCTAGAACTGGTCAGAATCTGCTGAATAGCACCTCTGGTTCCAGTGGTTAATTGTTCTCACTGTCAGGAAATTTCTCCTTAGTTCTAGATTGCTTCTCTCCTTGATTAGTTTCCGTCCATTGCTTCTCGTCCTACCTTCTCAAGCTTTGGAGAATAGCTTGACTCCCTCTTCTTTGTGGCAGCCCCTTGGATATTGGAACACTGCTGTCATGTCACCTCAGTCCTTCTTTTCATTAGACATACCCCATTCCTGCAACCGATCTTTGTATGTTTAGCCTCAGACCCCTAATTATCGTTACTTCTCTTCTCTGCACTCTTTCTAGAGTCTCAACATCTTTTTTTTTTTTATCATGGCGATCAAAACTGGATGCAATATTCCAAGTATGGCCTTATCTTGACCTTGCAATATTCATAGTGGAGCAGCAAGCCTTGCCATTTCTTTCCAATCTTTTCTCTCTCATGCTTCAGTGGTGGGTTTCAAACATGTTTACTACTGGTTCTGTGGGCGTTGCTTGGGGGGCATGGCTTGGTGGGCATGGCAGGGGAAGGATATTGTAAAATCTCCATTCCCTCTCCACTCCAGGGGAAGGATACTGCAAAATCCCCCATTTCCTCCTGATCAGCTGGGACTCGGGAGGCAGAGAATAGATGGGGGTGGGGCCAGTCAGCATTTTTACTATCGGTTTTCTGAACTACTCAAAATTTCCGCTACCGGTTCTCCAGAACTGGTCAGAACCTGCTGAAATCCACCTCTGTTGTGCTTCATACATGTGAATATTAGACATAGAAGAAGACAAGGCACTAATAAAGTCGTCTCTAATAAAGCTGCCTTTTTGGAGGGCTGTGGTTTTGTTCTCCTACTTCCATTGACAGGTGTTTACACTGGATTTTGCTCTCCCATTTTGGGAAGGCAAATAACCCAGAAAGAGCTGAGCCCACAGTTTTCATTCGCCTTCAAGTCTCACATTATCCATTCTGGGGCCGTAGAAAGGCATAGTGGCAAAGGATGAAGATCCTATTAAGAAACTTCAATTCCACCCCAGGATGAACAGAGGCCTGATGATAAAGTTTAATAAGATTTGAAAGCACAATGTTAACTTCTCCCTGGTGGCCTCTAAACCAGATTTTGAACACCACAGTTTATCACTGAAAATAATGCAAGCTAATTAGTGTCACCAGATATCACTACAGTATTAATTTCTGGAACATATACTTGCATAAAATAGGAAGCTGAGGATACATAACAGGCTAAGAACAAAACACAGAAACTCGATTAAAAGACTACTTAAAAGCAACCATGGACCAGGAAGGCAATTTTCATTCAATATCAGCATGGAAACTGTTGGGACGATAAGATAAATAATTGTAATTATAATGAAACATGAGAATACCTTTTTGGTCTTCGCCTTTATTTGATTATATTATGCCCTGCTTCTCATGAGCAACAGATAAGGTGGCAAAATTGTATCTAAATTGCATTAACTTCAGACTGTGGGTGAATTGCTATGATGGGGTGTGTTTTTTTTCCATACAAGAAATTCACCTCCACGTGGAAGCAGAGATAGCTGAGAAGAGGAAGATTGATTCTACCCAACAGATAGCTTTTGATGTGCAGGAAACTTCTCCTCTGCTCAACATTAATCATAAAAAGTCCCAACTGTACTTTGGAGTGGAATACTCTGGACTTTGATTCATCGCCACTTCTATTCAGGAGACTTGGTTCCCTCTGGTGGAACATCTCTGCCAAGAAAGAACTTCTGCTGTGCCACGTGAATTATAAAGAACCAATCCATATCCAGAGAAACATTTTCTGTTGAGGTATAGATTGCCTTGATTCCTGGTAACTGCTGCCATTTTCTTGGCTACAATACGGAAGTGGTTTTGTCTGTTACTGCTTCTTGCATAATGTGTCAACTCACAAAGCATCCCTGGCATGCTCTCGAGTTGCCATACTCCAGGGGGATTGGGAAACCGGCAAAACAGCACAGCAGCCAAAGACAGATGCACATTCCAGACTTATGTCTCCCAAGGCTGTGTCCCAGGGTTATCCACAGCGGCTGGGGGGAAGTGACCTCTACAACCTGCGAAATTGTTTCATTGGTGAATGTCATTGATGACACACCCTGGGGGGGAGGGGGGAAACAGGGTTATGATTGGGGCATAAATTACATAGGATCAGAACTGGCATCACTTGGGAACGTGCCAACATGAAGCTCCTAATAAATAACTGGATTTGTTTTGAAACTTGGCTCGAGGCTCATGATTTAATTATGGCATATGTTGGAACCCTGACAGCATGTTTATTCAACTTCCTAATTTCTTCTAAACCCTGAGATTTCTCGATGGTGTCTCACTTCAGTAATGGTTCAGCAGTCATCTGATTCTGCTGGATTTTCTTTCCTTAATTGTTAATTGTTGTATTGCATTAATTGTTGTATTACTAACACTAAATATATAACATGCATGAAGGTAAATTTTACATAACTTGATCCAATTCCGCTGTTTTACGGTATTATACAGTGGCTGAGCTGCATAAGGGAAAGTCTCATTGTCTGACCAAACACAAGCATCCTAACTACTAAATAATAGAGGCTTGTGCTAAAAATAATTATGTGCATCTCACCAAACTAGGTGCCCTAATGCTTTATCTTATTTTGGCACCACTCTTTCGGGCCTCATGGTTGAGCCTTCTATGGCATCAGTC
Organism: Pantherophis guttatus; assembly: GCF_059756535.1. Classification (NCBI taxonomy): domain Eukaryota; kingdom Metazoa; phylum Chordata; class Lepidosauria; order Squamata; family Colubridae; genus Pantherophis; species Pantherophis guttatus. Next base: position 121,990,391 of record NC_142067.1, on the reverse strand, counting down.
ATTGTTATAAAGGAGGGGCAAGGAGAGTTAGCGACAAAATATACAGCATGATGTGAATGTCTTAACTTATGCAATTATATTTCATGTATACAGGGGAAATATTTATGGCAGAGACTACATTATGGCTTTCATTGCAGATGTCCTTTTATGTACATCCTTGGATATAAACTGTTTCAACTCCTTTCCTTAGGACCCCGCTACAGAACCTCACATGCCGAACCAACCCGATGGGTTTTTTCCTCACTCTGCTGAACACCTCATTTCCACAGTTCTGTCTTATGTCTAAGTATATTACCCATGTAGTATTGCTATATTACTTTTATCCATCTCATCTATTCCACTACCTTCTCTATTAGTATCATTACGATTATTATCCTTTGTTATTCTGATTTTTACTACTTTGTTGTTTTGCATGTACACTGAGAGCTTCTGCACCAGAGACAAATTCCTTCTGTGTCTAATCACACTTGGCCAATAAAATTTTCTGTTCTGTTCTGTTCTGTTCTGTTCTGTTCTGTTCTGTTCTGTTCTATTCTATTCTATTCTATTCTATTCTATTCTATTCTATTCTATTCTATTCTATTCTATTCTATTCTATTCTATTCTCTCTACTCTACTCTACTCTACTCTACTCTACTCTACTCTACTCTACTCTATTCTGTCATTTTGGGACTGAAATTTTGGTCAGGCACAATGTATTTTCCCATTCATCCACCCATCCGCCCATGATTTTATTACAATTCATGATCTAAATCCTGAACAATGATCTTTCTTTGATGTTATACTATATTGGGTTCTGTAATATCATTTCCATAAGGGAGGTGTAATGTATTAGAGGTATCACGAGTGGCCCCAAATCATGCAGTGAACTTCCATAAGAAAAATACAACTTGAGGATTTGCCTGCTATTGCGTCTTGTATAATGTTTGTTCAACTTCCTGATTTCTTCTCAGATTTTTTGACAACTTGAGTCTCAGCATCTTTGGTTTTTACTACAACACAGTTGCTGTCAAAGCTGTTTCTATCCACAAACCCACTTAAAATTGGAAGATTAGGCCCACAATCCCTCTGCTCCTGTCTACAAATTTTGTTTTTCTACATCACTGATAGTGCAAATAAAACAGGTCAGTCCTTCACAAAATAATATTATGTGAGACATTCCCATAATTCTGAAAAATAACTGTATCTCAGAAGAGAATCCTATCATCTACCATACAGCTGATATTGATTACAAGGCAGATTGCTTTATAGTCTGTTAGAGAGTCATATAAGTTATCACTTATGGAAGCAACTGGAATGCTTTTCCTTACTGGATCACTGCAAGTTTGGCACCTATATCAATCAATCAATAATGATGGAAGGAGAGCTTAATTCAATTGTAGCCCCTCAATCAAACCACCAAAGTCCTTCTCTAATCCATAGCATGTGAGAGAGACACAACAATTTCAAGGAAGATCTCACCAAACTTTAATGCTATTCAGCAAAACCAATTTCATACCCTTTTAAGGAGCTTTAAAAGCAATGTAAATTGGCAGGTACAGAATGTCAAGATAGACAGTTCCACCTTACTGATATATTGCAGAGAGCAGGAATGGATAGATAGATAGATGGATAGATAGATAGATAGATAGATAGATAGATAGATAGATAGATGATGGATGGATAGATAGATAGATAGATAGATAGATGATGGATGGACAGACAGATGATAGATGATAGAGAGATAGATAGATAGACAGATGATAGATAGATAGATAGATAGATAGATAGATAGATAGATAGATAGATAGATAGATAGACAGACAGACAGATAAACAGACAGATGATAGATGATAGAGAGAGAGAGAGACAGATGATAGATGATAGATAGATAGATAGATAGATAGATAGATAGATAGATAGATAGATAGATAGATAGATAGATAGATAGATAGATAGACGGACAGACAGGTAGACAGACAGACAGGTAGACAGACAGACAGATGCTAGGTAATGTGGATAAACATAACGGTGAAAAAAAAACAACCTTGATGAAAAACCAGAAAGTCCAGTTGCTTCTTCAGAAAGCACCTTTGGGACAACCATGACCTGGATGACTGAGAATCTCCATAGACATTTGTTCTCAGTCTGTTAAATTGTAATTAGGGGGGAGGGGGGAGTTTAAAAACTTTTAACATGAAATTTAACATTCACAGTTGTTAATATTTTGTTCTAATTATGGATTTTTGCACATTATATTTCATAAGGTTCTGTCCCCAAAGCTGCTTGGTAGCTTCCAGTTCAGTATCTATCGGGGAAGGCTGAAAGTTTTAGGCTTCCAACGGTGACTATTAAGACTTCTCTGGATCTGCATAAGTGTGAAAACTGATTTGCTATTTCTTGACCCTGCCTACCTCAGAGAGTTAGCGTGAGGATTAAAATCAGAGGATAGTTTTCACCTTTAATTTCTGGAGGAAGTAAATTTAACAAATAAAAATAACCAATAACTAAAATAACCCAGTGCATTAAGCATGGGCCTGAGCAAACGTCCCTTGGTGCTGCAAAAAAGCAGTTGTAAATAGAAATACCTAGGAAACGATTCATATTTTAATACAGAAAATTCCGAAAATGAAAATAAAGATGAAACCAGAAACTTTCCTTTTGGGTCTAATGGAAAAAGACTTGGAGGAAAAAAAAAAGGAACTTGGATACTATATCTGTTGATAACAGCAAGATTATTATAAGCACAAAAGTAGAAGGACACTTCGATTCCCACTATGGATGAATGGCTGCAGAAGCTGATGGAGTTGGCTGAAAGAGCAAAATTGACTATTTTGATTAAAGTAATATTAGTGCTTTTGATTACACATGGTGATCACTTCTGAACTTTGTGCTTGAAGTAGAAAAGAATGAAATTTTGATTTTGGGTTTTACCAATTAGATTGATAAGTGCTTATAGAAATGACTGGTTTATATTATTATGAAAAAAAAAAGAAGTTGTGGTTTGAAGTTAACACCTTATTTTACAGCAACAGAAGGAGTCGGAAGTCAATGCTTCTTTTTCTTTTTCCCAACCCTTCCTCACTTCTTTTCCCCTCCTTTCCCTAGCTGCTTTCTTATTTAGTTTTCTACTTTGTATCTTATTTGATCTTCTAACTCAATAATATGTTTGACTAAGAAGGAAATGGTCATTCCCCTTGAACAATTCCCTTTGAGCTCTGGTGGTGGAGTGATTCGAATATTGCAAGATTGCAAGCAAAATTTGCTCATAGTCAGGAGTTCGATCCTGATGGGGCTCAAGGTTAACTCACATCCTTACATCCTTCCGAGGTCAGTAAAATAAGGACCCAGACCATTGGGAGAAATATGCTGACTCTGTAAAACCACTTAAGAGAGGGCTTAAAGCACTATGAAGTGGTATATAAGTCTAAATGCTAAATGCTAATGCTAATGCTATGTAAATTGCACTTGGATTTGGACTGTTAAAAACTTAATTCACTGACAGCAATGGTGATGGCTATTTATTTATTTATTTATTTGCCTGCCCATTTTATCATAGGATAACTCTGGGCACCTTATGATATTAAAACACAGCAATACAAAACCCTTAGACAACACAAATAAAATATTATAAAAATACAAATATTTAACCCTAACTAAAAGATGGGGAGGGAGAGAGTAGGATAAGCAGGAGAGAGAAGGGATATGTTATTAATCTATCAACCTGTTGTGGCCCACCAGCAGCCTGCATGGATCGTGGCTGTTCCCGACGACGAGGAGGCTGGTGTGGGGTTGTGCCAGCAGCCTGCGCAGCCGGCGCTCGCATCGGACAGCGAGGAGGCTGAAGAGAATGTGGTGCCAGAGACAGAGACTCAGCCAGGGCCTTCAGAACCTCCAGAGGCTCCTTCGAGTGGAGAGAGCGAAGTGGAGGAGCCTCTTCTCAATGCTCGAGCACGCCAAAAGACAGGAGTGGCTACTCAGGAGGAGGAGGAGGTCTCCTCGAGAGTAAGGCTTGAGGATAATTGGCCACTCCCTTAGCCTATTTAAGTTGCATGCACTTAGTAATTTCTTGCTAGAAACAACTTGTAATTATCATCAGAGAATTTTTGGAAAAGTCTTATCATATCTTGTTTTCTGGGCTGGTTGCCAACCTTTGCCGGACTTTGATTTATTCTTGCTACTTAATAAATTTGATAAGGACCATAGGTGTGTGTCAATATCCTCGGGAATCCGGAGCTGGGGCAGAACACAACCACCCTCAATGTCAAATCCCCCCCCCATTGGAGCCCCAAGGTCTTTAAGTCTTGGGGAAGGTAACGATCATGTTTGTCCACAGAAGCTAATTTATTTCTATTTTATTAGGAGCTGTTCCTGTTTTAGGATTTCTTTCAGGCAGACCACAACAATGAATATTTGATATTCCTTAACTGAGCTGAAAATTCAACGCATCATCTCTACCCACAGGAAGTCAGGACGTGATTTTTGAACTTGGATAAAATGAGTATTCCAGGTAATCCATATTATTGCAGAGAAGAGGAGCTGGAATATTCAAGAACTGCCCTGAAAATGCCTAATACGCCTACAGAACTGATGCTACATTTTCAATATTTCAGGATGTCCCACAGACTGACTTCTTTGTGGTGCACATTCACAAGAGTTTCTTAGATCATTTAGATACAAAAGATTTGCTAGACCAATTCTCAGATACAGCTCATCTGTCTGGAACCTGCACTACATATCTGACATTAATACAATTGAGTGAGTCCAGAGATATTTCACAAGAAGAGTCCTCCACTCCTCTGCTCACAACAGAATACCTTATACCACCAGGCTTGAAATTTTGGGCTTAGATGACTTAGAACTATGTCACCTTTGGTTTGTCCTAAGCGTAGTACACAAAATTATCTGCTACAATGTCCTATCTGTCAATGACTACTTCAGCTTCAACCGCAACAATACACAAGCACACAATAGATACAAACTTAAGGTAAACCACTCCAAACTCGATTGCAGAAAATACAACTTCAGCAAGAGAGTGGTCAATGCCTGGAATGCACTACTTGACTCTGGGGTTTCTTCCCCAAATCCCCAAAACTTTAACCTTAAAATGTCCACCGTTGACCTCACCCCATTCCTAAGAGGTCTGTAAGGGGGCGTCCATTAGCGCACCAGTGTGCCTACCGTCCCTATCCTAATATTCCTTTTTACTCTTACTCTTTTCATCTATTCAAATTATGTTTATACTTATATCACCACATTTGAATCTGGGTTGAAATGATTGAATGGTGATCACTGGGATGCCCAGTAGGGGACTCCTTTCATGTCCCCATTAAGTTGTCCACTGAAGTGGTACCTATTTACCTATTCACAGCCCCTGCTTTTGAACTGCTGGGTCTGCAGGAGCTGGAACATGTGACGGGAGCTCACCCCATCCTGGAGTGGCAACCAGATCTCAAACGGAAGCCTGCCAATTGTCCTAATCTTGTGAGTCACCCCGCTCCTCATCATTGTAATGAAAATGACTTGATCAAGTAGCCAACCAGCAATTAAAAAAAAAATCAAATGATGAAATTAAGAGTGAAGAAAAAGTGGATGTAAGAAGCAATGAAGGCAACGTACACTTGTTGTTCTCTAAAATACGTGATCAAAAGCTTCAATGCAGGGAAGAGTATTAAACATAAAACTAATTGCACCTCCTCTAATGATGGTAGCTGGGATGAAACATTTCATTTCTCACATCACAGTTCCAAGGACCTTTCTGAATTCCTACTGAGAAGGAAAACAGACATTGTTTGTCATTTCAGATTTCCTTCATGCATGCAATTAAGAGAGGGGAAAAAAAAAGAAGGGGTAGCTTATATGGGAAATCTATTTGATACCTATAAAAACTGTGATTCAAGATTCCACATAGAGATTTACAATTTGAGCTAATTCACATGATCTATAAACACTTCTCAAGTCTATGTTAATTAATGGTGGAAGGAGCTGAGTGAGCCCTTAGAAGAAAGCTGTGATGCATCTTCCCCCTTTTTTATCTTGGAGATAAGCAATCAGTAGGCATCTTACCTTGATCTTCACCTGCTTTAAGAGGCGATGTCAGACATAAAGAGTTTTGGAGCTTGGAAGCTTAATCAACAAGGAACCCCCCTCTGAGCATGTGCTCCAAGGGTGAAGCCTTTCAGCTCTAGAAATAAAATACTTCACAACTTGAGACATCTGTCTGAGGGTGGAAAAAGAAAGGCTGCTGTTACTTCTCTCAGAGCAATTAGGTTTTATCAAGATATAATCTGTCCAGCCCAGATGTCATGAAAACCTTGTATTTTGTTCCAAAATATTTCAATAAAATGGAACATCTCTTTTTTTTTGTCTCTGTTGCTGTGAATTCAGTCAACCGTGACAAAGGAAAGAGAAATTCTGGACAATATCATAAGGATAACACAAGTGGAACGAAGGCTCCTCATTGCCCATTAGACTAACTGAATTCTTGCATCCTAATTTTAGAAACATTTAAGCCTTTGTTTTATTCTGCAGAAGTGGCTTCCTGTCACTGAGTGGGACTCACAACTGAGATAAAGATAAAATAAATGTTCAAATGAGGATGCTGTGGATCAGTGGCTAAGACACTGAGCTTGTCGATCAGAAAGGTCGGCAGTTCGGTGGTTCGAATCCCTAGTGCCGCATAAACGGGGTGAGCTCCCATTACTTGCCCCAGCTTCTGCCAACCTAGCAGTTCGAAAGCACATAAAAAATGCAAGTAGAAAAATAGGGACCACCTTTGGTGGGAAGGTAACAGCGTTCCATGTGCCTTTGGCATTTAGTCATGCCAGCCACATGATCACGGAGACATCTTCGGACAGTGCTGGCTCTTCAGCTTTGAAACGGAGATGAGCACCGCCCCCTAGAGCCAGAAACGACTAGCACACATGTGCGGGGGAACCTTTACGTTTACCTTATGCAAAGAGACAGTTCCATCCATCATGTGATGTTTTTTTTTTTTTTTCCAAGGAGCAGCAGTTCCCAGTTCAGTTGTCAGATTCCAGAGGAAAACCTCCCTATATTAATAGCCTAGCCTTTGCTGGAATAGAGAAACAAGGAATGGATAAAGATAGACAAAGGGATCATACCAATATATCAACGTTTTGTGATGAGAGACAATATGCTATTTTATAGCAGTGTTCAGCTTCTGATTTCAAGAAGAGTTTTTGTTAAGTCCTTGCTGAAGCTGGCTAGAGGAACTGAAGTCTGTAGGAAGTCCATTTTAGTTCTCTCTTATGCAAAACACCCATGTTTAGTTGTCATTTAAAGAGAAGGAAAAAAGTCCAGTAGAATATCTTGAGCCTCTGCTGAGTTCATATCAGTGATGGGTTGCCCCCGGTTTGGACCGGTTCGCAAGAACCGGTAGTCAAACCAGCGGGAGGCCCCACCCACTGCCCTGGATGTTGTCATCTGTGATCTGCACATGTTCAGAAGCTTCTGCACATCGTGAGTACGCACGTGCAATCCCGTTCCGAACCAGTAGTAAAGGTAAGTAGAACCTACCCCTGGTTCATATTATATAAAAAGTTTGGAGCAGGGGAGAGAAAGAATGACAATGCATGAGCAAATCATAGTTTCAGATGATGTATATATCAGATAAAAATTAGTTATTCTCCTCTACATGTAGTAAACTCAATCAAGGACACATACATTGGCAACACTGAGTTCTTTGGATGGTTCTGGTAACCACTGCTGTCAGCAAATACATAAATAAATAAAGGAGAGGAGGTGGATCAGAGGTGGGATTCCCTTCCCTACTGGTTCACAAGTGTAAGTGGGTGCACCCGCTCGCTTCGCTCTCATGCGCCACCTCTGTGCATGTGCAATTGTCGCATATTATGTCCGGGTAGGTGGGCAGAGCCTCCCACAGTCGCCGCTACCAGTTCGCACGAACCGGATAGAACTGGCCGAATCCTACCACTGAGAAGGATGAACGAAACCATGAATGATTATGTCTCTGTGGTTGCACAGATTTGCAGGTCTAACTTATGAGTTCTACCATTAAGCAAGGTATGGCAATGAAATAACACACACACACACATACACACACACACACTTTTAATACAAACTCAAATGAGTGTTTGGTTTTGAAGTCAGGCTTCTCCATTGACGTCTGAATCCTTATTAAATTTCTTTGGCTTGTGAGTATGCTACCCTTGATTGATGGTTCAAGGAAGGAAGGATGGATAATGAAAGCAAATGGTTAGTAAGCATATCAACATTTGTTTCTATTACAAGGTGCTTTCTCCTTCTGTTTGACAGACTCATCCCATTCTATTTTTCTTCTAAGAATACAAACAGCTAAAAAAAATAAAAATTCCACTGGGACTTTATTAAAAACAACGCCTTCATTTTTCTTCATCTAAGTTAATACAAATGACTACTTTGTGGGTTTCTCTTCTATTTTCTATCAACCAATAGATCACCTGTCTACTGCATGAGTCAAAAAGGGGACTATGAAAATATCTAGAGACCCCACATCCTGGACATAAATTGTTTCAACTTCTACCTTCAAAACACTCTGTGTTTTGTATAGGGCTCTGTACACCAGAACAACTAGACACAGGAACAGTTTTTTTCCTGAATGCCATCACTCTGCTTAACAACTAAGTCCCACAACACTGTCAAGTAACTTAGTAAGACTGTATTACTATTATTCTTCTCTTCCTTACTAGTATCTATCTCTTCCCACTTATTACTATAACCATGTTGCTTGTATCTTTCAATTTATATTGTTTTTATTTGTTTCCTAGTACGATTTGATAGCTTATTAGTAACCTTGACTATCACTAAGTGTTGTATCTCTTTATTCTTGATGAATGTATTTTATTTTTTCTTTATGTACACTGAGAGCATATGCACCAAAGACAAATTCCTTATGTGTTCCATCATACTTAGCCAATAAAGAATTCTATTCTATTCTATTCTATTCTATTCTATTCTATTCTATTCTATTCTATTCTATTCTATTCTATTCTATTCTATTCTATTCTAATTATTCTTTAACCGTTCACCATCACGGACTTAAGATAACAGATATAAGTATAAGCATGATTATGAATACAGGATAAGGATATGAATAAATGGGGACAGTAGGACCGGGATGGTAGACATGTTGGTGCGGTTATGCATGCCCCTTACAGACCTCTTAGAAATGGGGTGAGGTCAACAGTAGACAGTCTAAGATTAAAGTTACGGGGGTTTGGGGAAGTAACCACAGAATCAGGTAGTGCATTCTGTGCACTGACCACTCTATTGGACTAGAAGACCTCCAAAGTCCCTTCCAACTCTGATATTCTATGTTCTAGAGAGCCCAGTACCACAACTCTCTCTCCCACCCATAGCACAACAATCCCTTGTCAACCATTTTTGTAGCACGCCACTGCCTGTACTCTTCTTGATGGTGATAATGTCCACGCAACTAAGCTAATTTGTAGAATTGGAATAGGGGTGGGTGGGAATCAGTGCAAAGATTTACCATTTCCTTGAAAATCTGGACAATGCCTATCTTCTTAGACTGCTGTTCAGCCTTATTAGACTAAATGACAGATATTAGAAGGGGAAAAAAAAGAACACATTTCTAATTTTGCCTATGTTCTCTTTTCTAACTAGCAGGGTTATTCAGAAAAATGCCCAGGCTGTACAAATTGCATCCGCAGTAAAACCCTTTAAGATCAAAATGAAAGTGATGATGAAGTGCAAAGTAAAGCTTTTAATCAAATGACTGTTTCAAGAAAATTGACCTAGATGATTATTTTAGCCTGAAGTGCAAAAGAGCACTATTAAGAATATGTGTATTTCTGGACTTCTAACTACTGCACAGTATTTTTACCTTTTTCCTACCTCGTATTCAAAGAGGTTCAGTGAGATATATCCTGAGACTGTGAATTAGTGTAGTGCACATATACTTTTGAGCAGGGATGGGCTTCAAAAATTTTAGCAAGGGGTTCTCTGCTCAGCTCCTGGGTGGATGTGGCCATGGTGGGTGTGGCCTAGTCGGCCTCCTGCACCATAGTGGGGGGTCATTTTTTCTCTCCCCAGGCTCCAGAGGCTTTCCTTGAGCCTCCAGGAGGGCGAAAATGGTCTCCCCAGGCTCCGGAGGCCCTCTGGAGGCCAGAAACGGGCCCGTTTCTGGCCTTCCCAAACTTCTGGTTGGCCTGTTTTTCACCCTCCCCAAGCTTCCATGCATGCCCTGCATTTACCTGCATCCAAAACGAGCCAGATGGGGACTCCTGGGAGGGGTAGGGCAGGTGGGGCGGGGCCAGCCAGGAGTGGGATTTGGGGGTTCTCTGAACTGCACAGAATCTTAGCTAGAGGTCCTCCCGAACCCCTGCAAACCCCCAGCAGCCCACCCCTGCTTTTGAGGTACTTCACACCAGAGGTGGGTTTCAGCAGGTTCTGACCAATTCCAGAGAACCAGTAGCAGAAATTTTGAGTAATTTGGAGAACTGGTAGTAAAAATTCTGACTGGCCACGCCCCCATCTATTCTCTGCCTCCCAAGTCCCAGATAATCGAGAGGAAATGGGGATTTTGCAGTAACCTTCCCCTGGTTTTGGGAGGGAATGGAGATTTTACAGTATCCTTTCCCTGCCATGCCCACCAAGCCACGCCTACCAAGCCACATCCACAGAACCGGTAGTAAAAAATTTTGCACACCAAGCAGCTACATTTTCTAATTTCGAGGAACGGCTAAGAGCTTTTGCCGCTGAATGCAATTCCAGCACACAAGCGAGTCAGAGAGAAGTTTAATCGCCTGTCCTTTGCAGGAAGAGCTGCACAGCCAGGGGACCTCTTTAAAAGCGGTGACATATTGGTGTCAGGCAGGACAGTTAACAGGGCCACCGTCACCAGTTTGTCTATTAGGGAAGGGAATTGCAATGGCCAAAGTAGAGTCAGAGAGCAGGATGAGAATAGCTGAGGATGGTGCCTTTGCTTCTTAAGCAAAAGAGAACATTTCCCATGGATGCTGAGCACTGAAAAGAACGTTCGACCACTCCACCTCAATCGGCTGACAAAGGACGGCGCGAGAAAGGACTGTAAGGATAACATTTGTGACTAACCCATGGGATGGAAATGTGATTTGTTTTCCCCTGGTGATGTCCTTGTATTTTTTTCATTAGGAACCATCCATCCCTTGGATTTCATCCCAGACATTTTCAGCCGGGCATCATTGTTCTTTTTGATGTGGTTACTTATTTATTTATTTTTGCTGTTGTTTTTTGTTTTTTTTACACAGCAATTTGATGCCATCCGAACTGATACCCTGCCCTTTTTCTCTCTCTCTCAACAAAATGAAATTGCTATTAGGGAAGAAAAATTATCCTCAGAAGTGTCAAGGGACCAAGGCTGATGAATTATCCCAAGAAGTGTCCAGGATAATCCAGAAAAGCTATTTTTGTGTTAGGGAAAGAAAAGAAAACATGTTATTCTGAAACAGGCCACAGAAACAGGCGACTTTCCAAGACTTTAGACTGCCCTTCACCATAATCACTAATCCTTAGGGATTTGGCAGTCTACAAATGTGATTAATACACAAATATAAATCTCTAAAGATCCCTTTGGAGAAAGTAATAGGAACCGTGCTTTTATTCCTTCCTTCAATTCACAGTCAAGGCCACAATACACACTCAGACATCTTAATTTGAGACCCTACTTCGGAATGACAGTCAACCTGGCTAGATATTTCTCATTGCCCCACAAATGCCTGATACTATCAGATGAAGAGAGACAACAGCAGATGTCTGGGGACATCGTCTGGGAAGAATAAATGTGTTGCTTCCACATAAATATTTTAAACAGATTGACAAGCTTTTGGTCATGTTTCTACGGAAAGACCAAATTCATATGATTTCTCTTTTAATCTTCCAGGTCTCGTCTAATTTTAAAGCATGTCACTGGTTGCATGTGTTAATATACACTTTTATCTGTTCCTTCCCGGCTTCCTGTTCTGAGCCACATAGCACCGCCAGCTTTACGAAGGCAAGATGGACTAGGGAGAGAATACAGAAGGATTATGAACACAACTCACTCCTACCGGTGCATGCCAACCTTCTTCATTTATCAGATAGAAGACTCAACTCCAGGTAGCCCACACTGGCATGTGCACATCTGCCCAACAATTCTAACATTGGTTCCCAATGGAAAGCCAAATGGGTTGTTGAACACCCATAGACATGACCTCACAAAAAAGGTGCGAAATATAAATTTGGTATAAAATGGTTTGTCGTCAATGCGACTGCTTGAGGGCTCCTGGATTGGAGCTGAAAGGTGAAAGGGATGCAATATGCTTCCTCCCACATGTTGGGGTAGACCAGGTGCCTTGATAGAAAAATACTAGATAGATAGATAGATAGATAGATAGATAGATAGATAGATAGATAGATAGATAGATAGATAGATAGATATAAACAATGCTGCACTTTAATGGATAGATGACCTAGACATTGATATTTGAACTTAGATCTTTTTGACATTTATATTTTGTTGTGTTTACTAATCTAGGTGAAATATTAATATATATTAAATGCATTGGTGAAATCCAATTTTTTTTACTACTGGTTCTGTAGGCGTGGCTTGGTGGGCGTGGCTTGGTGGGCATGACAGGGGAAGGATACTGCAAAATCTCCGTTCCCACCCCACTCCTGGGGGAAGGATATTGCAAAATCTCCATTCCCACCCCGCTCCTGGGGGAAGGATATTGCAAAATCTCCATTCCCACCCCACTCCTGGGGGAAGGATATTGCAAAATCTCCATTCCCACCCCACTCGGGGTCAGCCAGAGGTGGTATTTGCCAGTTCTCTGAACTACTCAAAATTTCCGCTACTGGTTCTCTGAACTGCTCAAAATTTCTGCTACGGGTTCTCTGAACTGCTCAAAATTTCCGCTACCGGTTCTCTGAACTGCTCAAAATTTCCGCTACCGGTTCTCCAGAACCTATCAGAACCTGCTGGATTTCACCCCTGATTAAATGGCTCTGGAGATTCTCAGTCATCCAGGTCATGGTTGTCCCAAAGATGCTTTTTCAAGAGAAAACTGGACTTTCCAGTTTTTCTTTGAAGACATTTTGCTTCTCATCCAAGAAGCTTCTTCAGCTCTGAATATATGTTGGGATTAATATATATTGAACAATAATAATAACTACTACTACAACTACTACTATTACATGTTCCTTTGTGGGAACACTTGAAATAGAAAACTAATTGGGAGCTTTGGAATCCTGACAAGTTATTTTCAGAAGTGAGTAGATGTATGGAACAGGGAATAAAAAATTGATTTCAGTTATGACTAAATGGTGATTTGGAATAATACAAGAGGACTTTAGAAAACAAGGTTGGAAATGAGAGTAGTCATCTAATTATTAGCAGTAGTCCTAAAGTCTAAGAAAGTTTGCCAAAAAAAAATAATGTAACAACACCACACAATAACAATCTCCCTTGACACCCGAAGCGGTAAAAGAGGAAGTAGAGAAGAAATTCCACAGGAGAAAAGCATTTCACAATAGAAGAAGCTTTAGTGGGTACTGTGAATGACAAATGAAATTTCCCTTGAAGATATTTCTAAGCCCCCTTTTAACCTCAGCTATACATTCACACAGTGGATGTGGTGGCTCAGTGGCTAAGATGCTGAGCTTGTTGATCGAAAGGTCAGCAGTTCAACAGTTCGAATCCCTAGTGCTGTGTAACGGGGTGAGCTCCCTTACTTGTCCCAGCTTCTGCCAACCTAGCAGTTCGAAAGCACGTAAAAAATGCAAGTAGAAAAATAGAGACCACCTTTGGTGGGAAGGTAACAGTGTTCCGTGCGCCTTTGGCATTTATGCTGGCCACATGACCACGGAGACGTCTTTGGGCAGCACTGGCTCTTTGGCTTTGAAACAGAGATGAGCATCGCCCCCTAGAGTCAGGAACAACTAGCACATATGTGCGAGGGGAACCTTTGCCTTTATACATGCACACATAAAATAATAATCCAATGGCAGACATCACAGAAAGGGAGAGAGGGAAGGAAGGAATAGAGAGGATGGATGGATGGATGGAAGGAAGGAAGGAAGGATGGAAGGAAGAAAGCAATTCAGTCTCAAATTTTATTTTCGGTTATGATAACCCAATCTGGCATCCAGTTGGTTATAATTTGTGATTTTATATGATGTTTTTATGATGATTGGTTTATGAAACCCCTATAGTCACACCAGGAAATATAAAACTAAAGGTAATAAATTAATAAAAAACAAAATGAATCATCTGGCTAGTCAGGGAGCAATATGTTAAGAACCTTGTGAGATTCCCCACCCCCACCCCAAATTATAATAATATTATGTAGTGGGGAGGATGGATATCTTGTAGAGGACCAACTACAACATAGTCTTCTGAAAACCAATAATTAGTGAGTTCATTGAATTTTGTCCCTAGTCCTCTTTTGAAAAAGACTAGGGTTTAATGGGACATTCTTCCCATTTATAAATCCATATCAACCCACTTCTGTTTAAAAAGAAACATGTCATGTGCATTCATATCTTTTAGGACAGTTTAAGATAGATAGATAGATAGATAGATAGATAGATAGATAGATAGATAGATAGATAGATAGATAGATAGATAGATACCCTGTTTTCCCCAAAATAAGACATCTCCTGATAATAAGCCCAAATGGGCGTTTGAGCACATGGCAATAAGGCCAAGCACTTATTTCAGGGTTCAAAAAAATATAAGACAGGGTCTTAATTTCAAGGAAACATGGTAGATAGATAGATAGATAGATAGATAGATAGATAGATAGATAGATAGATAGATAGATAGACAGATAGAATAGAATAGAATAGAATAGAATAGAATAGAATAGAATAGAATAGAATAGAATAGAATAGAATAGAATAGAATAGAATAGCTTTATTGACCAAGTATGATTGGATATACAAGGAATTTGTCTTTGGTGCATATGCTGTCAGTGTACATGAAAAGACAAGATACATTCGTCAAGAATCATAAAGTACAACACTTAATGATAGTCATAGGGTACAAATAAGCAATCAAATCACACTAGGAAACAAACAATATCAATATAAATCGTAAGGATACAAGCAACAAAGTTACAGTCATGAAGCCATAAGTGGGAGGAGATGGGTGATAGGAACAATGAGAAGACTAATAGTAATAGTAATGCAGACTTAGTGAATAGTTTGACAGTGTTGAGGGAATTATTTGTTTAGCAGAGTGATGACATTTGGGGAAAAAACTGTCCTTGTGTCTAGTTGTTCTGGTGTGCAGTGCTCTATACCCATTTTGTGGGTAGGAGTTGAAACAATTTATGTCCAGGATGCAAGGGGTCTGTAAATATTTTCACAACCTTCTTTTTGACTTGTGCAGTAGAGTAGAGTAGGGTAGGGTAGGGTAGGGTAGAGTAGGGTAGGGTAGAGTAGAGTAGAGTAGAGTAGAGTAGAGTAGAGTAGAGTAGAGTAGAGTAGAGTAGAGTAGTAGTATAGCCTTTATTGTCATTGTGCATCATGTATACAACGAAATTGGTTTTAGCCTCACTGGTGCAATCCATGACAAAAAAATACAAACAACATAAATAGTATAAAAATAATCCCTATGCAAGAAATTAGGGGGAAAAAAGAAAAAGAAAAACTAGTCATACGTTTCCGCGTGTGCGTGGAGTAATTGTGGTTGTGTTTAAGAGTCTGACAGCCCAAGGATAGAAATTATTTTTAAATCTTATTTGTTCAGCTGGCTATGCTTCGATGTCTTCTGCCCAATGGTAGAAGTGCGAAGAGACACTGACCAGAGTGTGAATCATCTCTGAGTATCTTCCTTAGTCTGTTAAAGCAGCGAGACCTGGTGATGTCATCCAGTGGTGTTAGAGGGCAACAAATGATTTCTTGTACCAAATTGATCACTCTCTGTAGTGCCTTCCTGTCCGCAACAGTTAAATCAGCATTCCATACTGTACCATACATATACAGGTCCTCAACAGATGTGTTGTCTATGTTTCTTCTACGTATAGGAACCAGGATTCAGGGGGAAATATTCTAATCAGCAAAATCCAAAAATCAAAGAGGGGAATCCCTTCCTTTTCATTGCAAATCAGCCCAGTAAGTCAGAGATAGGCTTGGAGTTAGGGAACAAACAGAAAAGTCTGAAGAACATCTGCTGTCATTCCATAGCATGATGAGTGGCATTCAGAGTAAATGCTTCCTGTTTCTGCTTAACGGGAAGGCCTATCAAACCCAGAAAATGGAAAGCTTAACCATAACACCAGTGTGGGCGTTAATAGATATTCCTGCTAAAAAGAATTAAAGGAAGACCAGAGTAGAGTTGATGGTATAAATCTTCTGCTCTCGAGGAATTCCTGCTCCTACAACATTTTGGTCAACATTATCAAACATTGGAAATGCCTTTTTGGATGAAATACTTGTATTTTTTCCCCTAAGGTAAAGAATAGCCACTATAGCATAAACCATTATTTTTAAAGCCAATAAACTATGGCTGGATGGCTTCTTTTTTTTTAACATGCTGCCCCAGTTGAGAGCTGGCATTTTCTTAAAATGCAACTTAAAATATAGATTTTGTTGGAGTACAGATGTCGGCTCAAATTAATCTTGACTTTGACATATTTTCTAAACCATGGATTATGGCTTGTTTCTGATTTGCTTTTATGTTCTAGCCCTTTCTTCAGAAAAAAAAAGAGATAAAACAAACAATTGTTTGAGCAACTCAACTGTTCCTTTGTTTACCTGCAATAACGATGCTAACAGGTTCCCCCCCCCCCAAAAAAAAATTCAATATAAACTCTGGTTTAACATTTATGTACAACAACAGTAAATACAGGCAACAGTGAATTCTAATATGAATAATCAGGCATTGAGGAATAAGTCAAAAGTCGTTTGTACAAATGTAGCCTGGCTTCTTGGATTTCTTCTGTTTTATTATTTATTCTTAAATTTTTGAGGGTGTCTATTTATTTAGGTGGCTTACAAATAAAAAGCCAAAACACATTTTTTTAAAAAAGGAAAACAACCAACTAAAAGAATAAAGTTTGCAACTGCAAACCAACCATAACCAAACTCTAATGAGTTCTTCTAATCTAACAGATCCAAGGTGATAAATATCAAATATAAGACTGACAGTAAGAAACTTGACAAATACATCCTGCAAAAAAAAAAAAAAAAAAAAAAAACTTCTTATATAGACTAGAATAGGTCCCGTATTTTGATCTGTTGATATGGCATAAAAAAGATTTAATTCTAATGTTTGTATTTTCTGTCTCCCTTGAAAAATGCCTGTAGGAGTTCAGCTTCGTCTGGACTACTGCAATGCTCTCTACATGGGACTCCCCTTGAGGAGCACCCGGAGGCTCCAGCTGGTGCAGAATGCGGCCGCGTGGGTGATTATGGGAACAACGTGGCGCTCCCATGTAACACCTCTCCTGCGCAAGCTGCATTGGCTCACGGTGGTCTTCCGTGTGTGCTTTAAGGTATTGGTTCTCATCTTTAAAGCGCACCATGGCTTAGGGCCAGGATATTTGCGAGACCGCCTGCTACTACCGATAACCTTCCACCGGCCAATATGCTCTCACAGAAAGGGCCTCCTCAGGGTGCCATCGGTCAGGCAATGTCGGCTGGCGGCCCCCAGGGGGAGAGCCTTCTCTGTGGGGGCACCCGCCCTTGGAACGAGCTGCCTCCTGGAATACGACTGATCCCGGACCTTCAGATCTTCCGTAAGGCCCTGAAGACTTATTTATTCCACTAAGCTGGCCTAGCCTAAATGGTTCTTAATTGGGGTTTTAAATTTTATAGATTTGGGGGTTTTAAATTGGGAAGCCAATGATTTAATTCTTTTTAATTATCTTAACTTTTGTATTGTATGTATTTTTAATTTTGGCTGTTCACCGCCCTGAGTCCCTTCTGGGAGAAGGGCGGTATACAAATTAATTTAATAAAAATAATAAAATTAAAATTAAAAAAACCACATTTTTTAAAAAAAAGGAAAACAACCAACTGAAAGAATAAAGTTTGCAACTGCAAACCAACCATAACCAAACTCTAATGAGTTCTTCTAATCTAACAGATCCAAGGTGATAAATATCAAATATAACACTGACAGTAAGAAACTCGACAAATACATCCTGCAAAAGCAAAACAAAACAAAACAAAAAAAACCACCTTCTTATATAGACTAGAATAGGTCCCGTGTTTTGATCTGTTGATATGGCATAAAAAAGATTTAATTCTAATGTTTGTATTTTCTGTCTCCCTTGAAAAATGCCTGTAGGAGTTCAGCTTGGAGTCAAGGTTAGGATGGAAGATAGAAGCTGAACACAGCTTCTTTCTGATCCTTCATACTACAAACAAATGTATTTGCAGCTAATATTAAAGAAGATAACTCCCCCAAAAGCTGTTTTTCACCTGGCTACAAAATTTAAAATATCTCCTTGTGTACCGCACAAATTACATGCTGCTGTGTAAAATAGGTATCTTCCTTCGCCTTTGAGGACCGAGACTGGCCTTCAGCCTCAACATTGGTACATCTATCATTATTCTCTTAAACACCAAAGTTCCCATTAAAATAAATAAGATGCCTTTAAGGTGTGAAAGTCTGAATAATATTACTTAGATAAAATATTGTAGCCTCTAACACCTGCACTCCCTCCCTCCCTCCCTCTTGCAAAAAATTGATTCATGGTGATTGAAAATGTCCAGTGACACAATTCTGAAGGCAACAAAATAGGATTGTTTAGAAAATGTGTTGATTCGGAACTCACGATTTCATATTTCTCTCCCAACAAAATCATGATGGGCGTGATAGATGGCTCTCAGGAAAAAAAGTGCACAACCCGAGAAAACGGTCTGGGGTTTGAAATGACCGATTCCGGCGTGAATATTAGCTGGAAAAAAATAAAGCCATACCTAACTCTATTCTTTAAATTAGGCAAGCCATGGCTTCGTGTAATTAAGCACTATGCACGCAGTACAAGGGTGGGTTCTAATTTTTTTTACTACTGGTTCTGTGGGCGTGGCTTATTTTGTGGGTGTGGCTTGGAGGTCATGTGACTAGGTGGGCATGGCTAGCCAGTCAGAGTCATTTCTGGAAGGTTCTCGCACTTACGACCAGTCCTCACACTTACGACCTGACTCATTTGTTTGCTTTTAACACTGATCATCTGTAAGACGGCCCTTTGAAGCCCCGCGGCAAGAGTTTAAACAGTTTTTTTCCCTCTAGTCATCAGCTGGGACTCAGGAGGCAGCAATAGATTGGGGGTGGGACCAAATAAAAGGTAAGAATAACGTGGGAGGGCGGGGGGGAGAACTGGTTCGGTGACATCATATCGTCACCGCTACCGGCTCGGCCGAACCGGACCGAACCGGGAGGAACCCACCACTGACGCAGTAACAATCAGAAATTAAGGCTGCATCATCTTAGATCATTATTACTCATCTCTTTCTCCTGTTCTATAAATAAGCCTGTTCTTAGTTTATGTCAAGACCCTCATCCGTAATCCTCAAAGTGGATTCTGTTCAAATTTTACATTCATTCCAAGGTCATTAAAGTCCTCCTGTTTGAAGCAACATCTCACCTCTGTCCCCAATATGCTTCTTCGCAATGACAATGTGTCTGCCCGTTCCTTGAAGCCTGCCAAGATCCTTGTCCTGCTTTATTTATTTATTTTAAAGATCCCTTTTTCTTTTGATTAATGAAATGCAAAGCAAAACACAAGCTATCTAACATCATTCTGCATTCCGGCTGCTTTGAACCTGACGATGATAAAATGATGGGTGCCTGCTCCCTATTGCCTTGTTTGCTCTTTCACTTGGCGTCTTTAAGGTTGGCTGCACCCTCTATGACAATCTGCTCTGTGACGGCTCATATATGTACAATTTCAGATGGACACAACGCCTACGCGTTCTGAACAAATTTTCATAACTTCTCTTGACAGGTGGCCTATGTAACATAAGTTATAAGCTCTATGGGAAGGCACTGCCTCATTCTCTGAGTGAATAAACAATACCACAAAGTGTCCTACAAGGGCTTTTTCAAGAGGCAATTTGGACTTTCTTGGTTTTTTTTTTTTTCTTTGAAGGCGTTTCACTTCTCATCCAAGAAGCTTTTTCAGCAAACAGAGAGCTGAAGAAGCTTCTTGGATGAGAAGTGAAACATCTTCCAAATTGGAATACTGGTCGCCACCATCTAAAAAAGATGTGGAGACTCTAGAAAGAGTGCAGAGAAGAGCAACAAAGATGATTAGAGGACTGGAGGCTAAAACATACAAAGAATGGTTGCTGGAACTGGATATGTCTAGTTTGATGAAAAGAAGGACTAGGGGAGACAGGATAGCAGTGTTCCAATATCTCAGGGGCTGCCACAAAGAAGAGGGAGTCTAGCTATTCTCCAAAGCACCCGAACGCAGGACAAGAAACAATGGGTGGAAACTAATCAAAGAGAGAAGCAACTTAGAACTAAGGAGAAATTTCCTGACAGTGAGAACAATTAATCAGTGGAACAACTTGCCTCCAGAAGTTGTAAATGCTCCAACACTGGAAGTGTTTAAGAAGAGATTGGATAACCCTTTGTCTGAAATGGTGTATGGTTTCCTGCCTAAGCAGGGGGTTGGACTAGAAGACCTCCAAGGTCCCTTCCAACTCTATTATTCTATCTTCAAAGAAAAAAAAACAGAAAGTCCAGTTGCCTCTTGAAAAAGCACCTTTGGGACAACCATAACCTGGATGACTGAGAATTTCCATAGACAATACGTCAAAGTCTATAGCAGTGGTGGTGAACCTTTTACTCACCAAGTGCCAAACAGGTACCCACTTCCCACACTTTGTGCATGTGTGTGTCATCTGTGCTGATGCGCGGCTCCTCCCCATGCGCTGTACACACAACTGCACCATCTACGCATGCACACAGCTTTTGTGCGTGGCCCCAGCGTGCGCTGCACACACAATCACACCATCTGTGCATGTGCGCAGGTTTCACACGGCTTCCCCCGTGCACTGTGCACACAATTGCACATCTTTGCATGTGTGTGGTTTTCACACATGCAATGCACGTGTGCGAACACCATCTGTGCATGTGTGCGCTGTGCACTCTCGCCTGCTCAATGTGCATGCATGCGCAGGAGACCTCCGAAAACCAACTGGGTCCCCTGAATTGTGCGCATGCACACCGGAGGCCCGAACACCAGTTGGGGGGCGTGCGCATGCCCAGCTGCAGGTGAGTTGAGCGACAGTTCGCGTGCCTGGAAAAATGGCTCTGTGCGCACGCATGTCATAGGTTCGTCATCACAGGTCTATAGGATGCAATATTGGCTGTAGAAATCAGCGTCCAAACCAGATGTCCACTCACAAAGATTCTGTGTCTGCATTCCAAGTCCAAGCCAGAACAAGGAGGATTCAGTTTTATCTAGCAAATCACTAAGACAGATGCACAGCTATGCCATGCCATTTCTTTGTAACAAAGAAGACTTCTTCAAATGCTTATATATAAATGTTTAAAGCGCTCCATGGCTTAGGACCTGGTTATTTATGGGACCGCCTACTACCACCAATAGCCTCCCACCGGCCAGTACGCTCTCATAGAGAGGGACTCCTCCGGGTGCCGTCAGCCAAACAGTGTCGACTGGCGGCCCCTAGGGGGAGAGCCTTCTCTGTGGGGGCACCTACCATCTGGAATGAGCTCCCCCCAGAGATACGGAGGATCCCGGATCTGCGCTCCTTCCGCCGTGCTGTGAAGACCTTTTTATTCCATCAGGCGGGCTTGGCCTAATTTTCTTCCCTTTTTAAATATGTAAATTTTAATCTGTTTTTAAATTATTGGGGTGTTTTAATCTGTCTGGGCCAAAATGATTTAATTTGATTTTATCTGGTTTTTAAATTTTTGTATTTATGTATTTTATTGTTGGCTGTTCACCGCCCTGAGTCCTTCGGGAGTAGGGCGGTATACAAATCAAATAAACTAAACTAAACTAAACTAAACTAAATGTGCAAAAAATATAATAATAATAAAGGAAACTCTTATGGAGCCAAATGAAAAAAAAGCGTTAACCCTGAGAAATACAGAAAACATTTTTCAAGATGCTGGCAGCTTCATAGGGGAAAATCTTCAATTCTTAAATTTTCCTTCACCCAGAAGTGAAGACCAACCCAAAAACCAACCCATTTGTTTCTGAAATTTCACTAGCTTCTTTCCTTCTTGGCGTGGCTCCCCTGTTTTATTTCAGTGAAAGCGCCTCCATTTGTCTTAAAAATTTACCTGTAGGCCAACATTTAGCAATGTTTTTGTGGCTGGATTCTACCTCCTCCAGACTTCTCTGCTAAATCTCTCACAGCAAGAAAGTACAGGAAAGGTGCTAGAGAAAGGAATATTTCATTAAGCCTGCAAAATAAGTGATGGCTTCAAGTTGCCACCTAGAATTTTAATCAGATACTGATACTTGAATCTCACTATCTGTTAACAACAGGTGTTCTGAAAGATGCTTTACTCAAACCTATTTCTTGGTGATTACCTCCTATCCTCAAATGAGCCAATGCAAAAAAAAAAAAAAAAAGCCAATGCAATCCTAAACCACATTAACAGAGGGATACAGTCAAGATCAAGCGAGATACTAATACCACTCTATAAAGCCCTAGTAAGACCACACCTAGAGTACTGCACCCAGTTTTGGTCACCACACTATAAAAAAGATGTGGAGACTCTAGAAAAAGTGCAGAGGAGAGCAACCAAGATATTTAGGGGACTGGAGACTAAAACGTATGAGGAACGGTTGCAGGAACTGGGCCTGGCTAGTCTAGCGAAGAGAAGGACCAGGGGAGACATGATGGCAATCTTCCAATATTTGAGAAGCTGCCACAGAGAAGAGGGGATCAGGCTATTTTCCAAAGCACCTGAAGGCCAGACAAGGAATAATGGATGGAAACTGACCATGGAGAGATTCAATCTGGAAATAAGGAGGAACTTTCTGACAGTGCAAACAATCAACCCATGGAACAGAAGTTGCCTTCGGAAGTTGTGGGAGCTTCGTTACTTGAGACTTTCAAGAAAAGATTGGACTGCCATTTGTCAGAAATGGTGTAGGGTCTCCTGCTTGAGTGGGGGGTTGGACTAGACGACCAATAAG
Organism: Pantherophis guttatus; assembly: GCF_059756535.1. Classification (NCBI taxonomy): domain Eukaryota; kingdom Metazoa; phylum Chordata; class Lepidosauria; order Squamata; family Colubridae; genus Pantherophis; species Pantherophis guttatus. The sequence continues at coordinate 121,967,268 of NC_142067.1, read as the reverse complement.
GTCCCTTCCAACTCTGTTAATCTGTTAATCTGAGCCTTTTTCATGGAAACTCAATGTTTTTGAATAGTAGGAGTTGCGAGATAAACACTGCCCTTCTATAATATATTTTCTTACATGTGCCCACCCTCTCAGAATCTAGTCTTTTCACCACTGTGTAGGAGATAAAAAAAAAGGAGTTCCATTCTCAGTGATGCATGTCAGACTTTGATCATGAGCCTGCTTTTTTTTTAAAAAAAAAAAACCAGAACACTGAAAATATGATGAAACATCTCTCTACATTTACAGGAGTGCAAAAAAAAACCCCAACCCAAACCTCCTACTGAGATCTCATTGCTCGGAGGCAAGAACTAGGATTGGCAGGGGAGAACAACATCCAGGGGATATAATATGACTATTTTTATTTGTTTATTTATTAAGTTTCATATGCTACTCATCTCACTGTTGAGCAGCTCTCCTGGTAGCTTACAACATCATCAAAACAGAAATAGAAAATATTTCTATTTCTAAGATACTGAACATTAAAAGTGAACAGAAATGCATACATTAGAAACCAATGTGACACATCATGTACCCTATGTGGGATCTAGGACAACCCACAGTGGCCAACTCGCCACAGCCAATTATTCATGGGGCACCGCAGGATAATTCGACACTGTATGAATTGTTTCATTCAGTTACTTTTGCCATTGGTTGCCATTTTGCCATTTTGATCAGAATTATTGTAACTCTTATATTTCTGGATTGACTTTATTTCATTATTATTGGCCACGGTCTCATTGAAATTAATTTGACTTTCAACAATTTATTGAATTGTCCTGTTGCGAGTTGGCCATAGCAAGTTGGCCATGGCAAGTTGGCCATAGCAAGTTGGTTGTGGCAAGCTGGCCATAGCGAGTTAGCCATAGCAAGTTGGCCATGATGAGTTGGCCATAGTGAGTTGGCCATGGTGAGTTGGCCATAGCAAGTTGGCCATGGCAAGTTGGCTATAGTGAGTTGGCCATGGCAAATTGGCTATAGCGAGTTGGTCACGGCAAGTTGGCCATGGCAAGTTGTCTCATTCTGCTCTATGTCTGTTAGCCCTGCGATGTGGTTCAGAAAAAGAAGTGCAATCAAGAATACTATTCTGTAATGTTGGGGTTACATTAACAGAATCTTGCAAAAGTGAAAGTGTGTCTTCCTTTTTTCCCTTTTACGCTCCAGAAGGGATAAAACCCTTCTGAAAGATTCCTTCACCTTCCATCCTTCTTCAGGCTGGGCTACTTTTTACATACCAGGTGTCCAATCAGTAGCTCTCCCTCCAATCTCCAAGGTCATTCTCACAGATCATTACAATATCTTCCTCACTGTCATGATTAATGCCATAGAAATAAGAAGAATCTGCATTGTATTCATTGCCTCCTAGGACTCCTCTACTGATACTGTTAAAAAATGAGACCCTATAGATTTGAGATTATACCTCGGGTAGTTATAACACCCACATCCATGGAGAAAACAAAAATGAATTTGACAGTGCAATGGGTAGCTTTTTAAATGTCACATATGTTTTACCTTGGAGGATAATATAGTCAGATAAATGTCAGAAGAAGTGTGATTTTTCCATTTTCGGTACAAAACAGGACATGTGCTTATTATTGCAGATAACAGTGCAAACATGCAACAAGGCACAGAACACAGAGATGGATTGAGAGAAACTCACTTAGAAAAGTAGGATGCAGAACAAAGATAACTGTGCATAGTGTGATTGCATAGATGTGGATCAGGGGGTTACTTGTGCTCTGGAATAATAGCCATTGTTCATTTAAGCCAAATGCAGGGTAGCTCAGAAAGCTCAAACTGCCCAAGGAGCTGCTGATCAGTTCTACAGAGGAATTATTGAGTCTGTCATCTGCACCTCTATAACTGCCTGGTTTGGCTCTGCAACCCAACAAGACAGACATAGACTTCAGAGGATAATTAGAACTGCAGAAAAAACCATTGCTATCAACGTGCCTTCCATTGAGGACCTGTATACTGCACGAATCAAAAAGAGGGCTGTGAAAATATTTATAGACCCCTCGCATCCTGGACATAAACTGTTTCAACTCCTACCCTCAAAATGATGCTATAGAGCACTGCACACAGAACAACTAGACCCAAGAACAGTTTTTTCCCGAACGCCATCACTCTGCTAAACAAATAATTCCCTCAATACTGTCAAACTATTTACTAAGTCTGCACTATTATTAATCTTCTCATTGTTCCCACCACCCATCTTCTTCCACTTATGACTGTATAACTGTAATTTTGTTGCTTGTATCCTTACGATTTATATTGATATTGTTTCCTGATTGCTTATTTGTACCCTATGACTATCATTAAGTGTTGTACCTTACGATTCTTGATGAACATATCTTTTCTTTTATGTACACTGAGAGCATATGCACCAAGACAAATTCCTTGTGTGTCCAATCACACTTGGCCAATAAAAAATTCTATTCTATTCAATGTGGTTGATGGCAATCATTGGCAAGGCATTAAATAATAATAAAAAAAAACCTTTATTTTGCAGAGCAAGTTTTCAAATGGGATTGTATGGTAGAAAGAGTTTTTTAAAAAATAAATAAAGGAAAAAAAGTTTGTGCATCTCTTTCAAAAACATAGGAGCAAATCTATTTGTGAATGCATTAAAAAGTTCCATTGCATATTCCCTACCCATTACCATGATAGAAAAAAAATCCTGAGAACGTTGTACCATTTAATTCTACATTGCAGTTTAAACTGTAGAGCTGGAATCCAAATTATTAAACAGTCTTTTTCAAATGTGCATTTCTTAAAAAAAAAAAAAAAAGAACAGCGGTTACTAGTTCTTTGGTAATTTCAAAATTAAATGCAAACAATAATTATTTGCAAGGAAACCAATATGGAAGGAAATAAGCCACTTTGCTATTTTATAAGAGTGTTTTCACTGTTTTGTGATCAGCATTTCTGTCCAAGTGAGAGGCACAATGATAGATATTTAGGCATGGGGGAATCTAATGCTTTTCCCTCTACAAAATAGCTCCAAAATATTATAGTTACTCAAAAGGCTGAAATAATGCTGAGACGTGGGTGGGAGAATGGGTGAAATGCAGAAAGGAAGATATACAGAATGTAAGAAAACCAAGAATTCAATAGTTGTCTGGAGAGATTATGTCCTTACCTTCCTAGAAGTTACTTTTCTGACTTAGGTGTTCCCAAACCACGACTCAAACTCCTTGTGCCGACAAAAACCACTTTTTATTAAGTTACTGTGAATTTCTCACATTCACATCCAACAAAGTCTTTCAAGAGAGCATTTACAGTCACAGACCTTATCTGGCTTGGAGAGCTGCCAGGCCGATATCTTCAAAACTTGGCAAGGATTCTCTGAGAGTCATGAACTAATTGTCTCTTGCAAACTCCCCTCTCCATTCGCTCCTCTTTTATTCCCTAAGGGGGGGGCTGTTCATTGTCCACCTGTGGCCTTACTCCCAAGTCAACCCTTGTTCCTCAGCTGTTCCCTTCATTTGGCAACTCTGTGCATGCACACACTGGGAACAGGCTCCAGCTGTTTGTCTGCCTCATTGATGTCTGACTCCAAAGGCAACTGATAACTGTCAGACTGCTCTGGCCCCATCTCTGCCTCCGACGCAGAGCCTTCCCCAGACTCCGGGATTGGCCCATGTTCCTCCCCAACCTCCTCACTGTCTGAATCTGCTGCCAGCTCTGCTGGTCGCTGGCAGGCCACAACAGTTATTTCATCACTGTAATAGGGTCTCTAGAAATTATGGAGATATTACTGATGTTCACCTAGCTTCAAGTTCATTTTGTGTAAAGGGGCACTTCATATATACTGGCACTCTCCGTAATGTGAGGCATCCAAGGGATAACTCAAAGGCATCAATGCATACCAAGGAGAAATGGTGGCTCAGAGGTTAGAGTGTAGTATTGCAAGCTAACTCTGCCCACAGCCTGGAGTTTGATCCTGACCGGCTCAAAGTTGACTCAGCCTTCCATGTTTCTGAGATCAATAAAATGAGGACCCAGATTGTTGGGGGAAATACGCTGGCATTGTAAACTGCCCAGAGAGAGCTGTAAAGCACCATGGAGTGGTATATAAGTCTAAGAGCTATTGCTAAGGGCTATTGCTATCCGTCCAAACTGTAGCAGGTTCAAGGTATCCGTTCACATCTGGTTGAATGGAAGGGGAAGGACTTGCACAAGCTCTAGTCAGTAAATATGACTACTTAACCATGGTTCTTGGTTTCTTACAACCTTTTTGCTGCACATGCTTCCAGCACCCTTGGCTGTTGATTTCTTCATCTTAATTATACAGCATACCTCCCCAAGTACTGTAGAGCATTATATGGTGGGGAAAGGAAGATCTGAAGAAGCTTCTTGGATGAGAAGCAAAACATCTTCAAAGAAAACCCGAAAAGTCAACCTGCCACTTGAAAAAAAGCACCTTTGGGACAACCATGACCTGTATGACTGAAGATCTCCATAGACTCGGAGATCTAAAAGGTTCTTAGCATGTAGGAAGTAAAATGCTAAGCTCTGATGTCCCTCTGGATGTGATATTAGCATTACTCTTGGACTGATGTCTTGCAGGCCAAGGAGAAAAGCCATACACTTGCTTATTTATTTTCATGCTTTGCATTTTTATATATCTGAAATTACATTTTTTTTTACTACTTGGGTGAAAAAGGTTGCTGACATCTCCATTAGGTTGGTACATGATCGTCTTATACAATACAATACAACTAGATAGAAGAGAATATTTCAGGGTTAAACAGTGGGATTCTTGGGACTCTGAGCTTGGTGGTTTTCTTGCAGATGTTTCATTAGGTTACATCATTGATAACTGATGGTGTTATTTAGTTTGGTAATGAAACATCTGCAAAGAAACACACCAAACTCAGAGGCAGAAGAGATATCTGATAGAAGAGAATATCTGTAACTCAGAGTTGAACTGAACTATACTTCAACCCTGAGCTACAATTTCTCCTCTTTGATATAATTAGTGACTCTAATTCTATATTTCTCTGAAGAAAAGATTCTTCTTCAGGATTATTTTTCATGCAGTGGCTGAAGATATTATTGTAGCTGACCTTGCAATAACATTAAAGTATTAAGTGCAAGCAAAAAGTATGTATCATTCCTTCTAGTTCTGCTGCTGAATTGATCAGATTTTGGATGACCTCTAAGTGTCTCATTGTTTGTGTGTATGGCTGCATGCCAATAACTGCCCAAGTGCAGTTTTCCTGTGTGTGCATTAAAGGTTGTTTTAAGGTGTTTCTGACCTTGAATGATATGATCTACACTGTGAAAAGAAAATCAGTGTTGGGTCTGATTAGATGGATGACCACAAGTGAATCCCAGGGCTGTCAGCTTGAATGGGAATCCACTTCCATATTGTAGCTAGAAAAATATATGGAATATCCTTGGATTTGCCAGGATTGACTCTAAGGAAGTAAAGATAAAGGCTGAGTGCCAAAGAATTGAGGCCTTTGAACTCTGGTGCTGGAGAAGATTCCTGCAAGTCCCTTGGACTGTAAGGCGATCAAACCGGTCAGTCCTAGAGGAGATCAACCCTGACTGCTCTTTAGAAGGCCAGATCCTGAAGATGAAATTCAAATACTTTGGCCACCTAATGAGAAGGAAGGACTCACTGGAGAAGAGCCTAATGCTTTAAAAGTTTTAGAGCAAAAGAAGAAGGGGATGACAGAGAATGAGGTGGTTGGATGGAGTCACTGAAGCAGTCGGCATGAGCTTAAACGGACTCCAGAACATGGTAGAGGACAAGAAGGCCTGTCCATGGGGTTGCAATGGGTTGGACATGACTTTGCAACTAACAACAGCAACACTCTAAGGAATTTTTACTCTTACAAGTTTTCTTTTTCATGGAATTCAACTCAACTCAAAAATAAGAATGACTATTTTTGAAGATTCCCCTAATACATATTTTTGCAATGAGATTTGATTTCAATTTGTTAATTTGATGTCATTGATGCACCTGGATGGGAATCTTCATTAACATTGAACTTTTAGATGAGTTTTGAAAAGTATTTGTGCTATCACCAAAAACAGAGTTATACTAGTTATACAATGTCAAGCACAAGGCACAAATTTTGCCCTGTAGCAAAATTGAGTTGATGGGAGGTGGGCATCACTCCCCAAAGGGAAATAATAGCAGAAACATTCCCCCCCCCTCTTATTTTCCTCTCTGAAATTCCCTCATGACAGCTACTGGGATGAGTGGCTTTCAGGATAGATCAGAATGGTAGGTTGGACTGGGAAGTCCATTAAAAAAAAAGTAATAATAAACCATTTCTGTATTGGTAAGAAAACAACAATTATTAGAACAAAAGAAGGTAGTTTGGGAAAGATGGGAAAATATTCTCTTCTCTGTGGAAAGTTAATATTTTACTCCCTGATCTTCCAATTCATTGTATTGCTAACTAGGACATACAAAACCTTTCTCGAATACAGCTCATCCGCCTGGAATCCACACTGTATATCCGACATTAACACGATTGAGGTGTTACCAATACCACAGGTATTTCTCGAGAAGAGTACTCCACTCCTCTGCTCACAATAGAATCCCTTATGCCACCAGACTTAAAATTCTGGACTTGGACAATCTGGAACTGCACTGCCTGCAGTCCGATCTAAGTATAGTACACAAAATTGTCGGCTACAACATCTTACCTGTCAACGACTTCTTCAACTTCAACCACAATAATACACGGGCAAACAATCGATACAAACTCAAGGTCAACAGCTCCAAACTCGATTGCACGCAAATATGACTTCAGCAACAGAGTGGTCAATGCCTGGAATGCTCTATCCAACTCCGTTGTTATAGCTTCCCGGCTCTACCCTCACAGCTTCAACCTCAAACTATCTACCGTGGACCTCACTCCATTCCTAAGAGGTCTGTAAAGGGAGAATGCATAAGCGCACCAGCGTACCTACCGTTCCTATTTTACTGTCCCCATTTATCTATACTCACGTCCTTTGTTTATGTTTATACCTATACCTGCTATCTTGTACATGTTGACAAACAAACAAACAAATAAATAAATTCTGAAATATTTGGAGTTGAAGAAATTATTGTACTTCTTCTTACGGGATGCTCACTGGCCTGTGAAGCCAAAAATTACTTTTCTTTTCTCTAATTTTCTACTTCATTTTTTACCACCAGTTGCTTAATATACAGATGAAATATTTCATTCTTCCCTTCCAGTCATCCTTCCAGTGATCACTGGAATCAAAGAAAACCCAAAATTTGGTTTTCACCATCTTTATTGTATCTTTAGTTATTGTTATGTGTTGCTACCATATCAATCCGAACATTTCTCATTCTAATTTAAAGACATTTCCCCCCCCCTAAAGATTTTATCTGAGGGTTTTGCGTACAACATTCATGATGTTATTGTAATTGTTAACATATGTAGTAATCTGTTTATAAATAAACATGTGCGGTATCAGAAGAAAGCAAGCTACAGAAAATAATAATCTAATAGGAGACAATTTACATTTAAAAGAAAATTTTGTGTAATTGCAGAACAGAATGTAGATTTTGATATGGCACTCAGGAAAAGTGGGGGGAGAGCATTATGGGATCAAACCATATAATTGCACTTAGCAACTAACTTCTAGCTATGATTGCTAATATCATGTTGTACTTTTTTATCTTGTGCATCTTCCTTCCTTCCTTCCTTCCTTCCTTCCTTCCTTCCTTCCTTCCTTCCTTCCCTCCCTCCCTCGTTCCTTCCTTCTTCTTCCTTCCTACCTTCCTATCTTCCTTCCTTCCCTCCCTCCCTCCCTCCCTTCTTCTTTCTTTCCCCTTCCTTCCTTCCTTCTTTCCTTCCTTCCTTCCTTCCTTCCTTCCTTCCTTTCTTTCTTTCTTTCAAAAAAGCAAACAGTCATACACACAATAATAAATGAAATCCAAAGTGCTTATCATGAAATCAGAAACCAGGGTCCTTCAAATGAGTACAAGTGTATTCCATGCTACTTTTAAACAAGGATTTGAACTCCTAATGTTTAAGACAAATTGGCTGTAGGTAAGACTCAATGGACATTAAGGAGGATTGAGCTTAGATCTCTTGTGAGCATGAAGGGATTCCAAACTGATGATGCTCTTAACCCCTCCATCAGGCTCAGCCTTGACATCATCTACATTATTATGCAAAAATGATATTTATACATATTGCAACTTTAAAGTAAGTGAACGAGATTCTATTAAGTTTTTTGCCACTATCCTTAGAATCGAATCGAATCGAATCGAATCGAATCGAATCGAATCGAATAGAATAGAATAGAATAGAATAGAATAGAATAGAATAGAATAGAATAGAATAGAATAACAGAGTTGGAAGGGACCTTGAAGGTCTTCTAGTCCAACCCTCTGCTTAGGCAGGAAACCCTACACCACTTCAGACAAATGATTATCCAACTTCTTAAAAACTTCCAGTGTTGGAGCATTCACAACTTCTGGAGGCAAGCTGTTCCACTGATTAATTGTTCTAAATGTCAGGAAATTTCTCCTTGGTTCTAAGTTGCTTCTCTCCTTGATTAGTTTCCACCCATTGCTTCTTGTCCTGCCCTCAGGTGCTTTGGAGAATAGCTTGACTCCCTCTTCTTTGTGGCAGCCCCTGACATATTGGAAGACTGCTATTATGTCTTCCCTACAGTAGTCCTGCTTTTTATTAAACTAGACATACCCAGTTCCTGCAACCGTTCTTCATATGTTTTAGCCACCAGTCCCCTAATCATCTTTGTTGCTCTATCCATCAAATTGTGTCCATGTTCACTATAATGCTACAATTTGGACTCAACATTAAACCATGTTTAAGCACACCAGAACCAAATCTGTTCATTCCCTTGCCTCATCTTCTTCAGCAGAACCAAGTTCAAAGAATATCCCAATCAATGTATTGGATTACAAGCATTACTTCAGTGTCCCATCATGGCTTAATGGTAATCCCCAATTCCTGAGGAAAGCACCAACATGGCAACATAAACATGGCTATCTAAATCCTCACAAATGTGCATCGTGATGCTCAACCAGGTTTATTAGCAATACGCAATACTTATGAGACACTTTTCTAAATCTCTGGGCAAATGGAATCTCCTGTGCATGCAAACAAAGCATGGCATGGCTAGCAAAGAGGAAACCACACCTTCAACTTTCTGTCACTGTGGCCATCTGCAGAGAGTGAAATGGAGTCTGTTATGGAATGGGAAGTGAGGCCATTTGATCTGATCTTTTGCTCTGTGCAAGAACTCAAATTGAAAGACAATGGCTATCTAAGATTCTTCTTGAATTCTTCCAATTATGGAAGTCCACCATGATAACAGTCCATTGATTCCAGGGTCAAATTGCTTTCCTCCCTCAAAATTAACATACAGTAAATATTTACTACTACTACTACTACTACTACTACTACTACTACTACTACTACTACTTTATTCGTTAAACATGAAACTCGGTCAACTGAACATTCAAAAATACATCACAAATACAATTGACTGCTGCTAATGGTTGATACAGATTGCTGCCAGCATCCTAGGTACCAACCAACTACCTTCTTAAAATATACAATGTTCAAAGTAGCACAGTTTTTTGCAGTTCTACTGGTGTTATTGCAGGAAGCTGCAATTTGTTGAAGTATCCTATAAAATCCTTGGACATGGTACCAAGTGCCCAGACGACAATGGGTATCACTGTTACATGTTTCATCCATAGCCATGTAGTTTCGATGGCCAGGTTGCGATATTTCATAATTTTTTCCAGTTCTTTTTCTTCGACTCTGGCATCTCCTGGTACTGCAATGTCAATAAATTGTACATTTCAATTTTCGACAACTGTGATATCTGGCGTGTTGTGTTCCAAATGACGATCCGTCTGTATTCGAAAGTCCCACAAGATCTTCACCTTCTCATTTCTGATTACTTTTTCCACTTTATGTTCCCATGATTTTTTGGATACAGGTAAGTCGTATTTTTTTACATAATGACCAGTGGATTAATTTAGCAACTCGGTCGTGTCTAGCTTTGTAATCAGTTTGTGCGATTTTGCTGCATTCACATATTAAATGTGAAACAGTTTTGACTTTGTTGTTGCAAAGTTGGCAGTTTGGATTATTATTATTATTGTTGTTGTTGTTGCAAATATTATAAGACTTGGGGAAACATAATTTGTTTACTTCTCTCTTCCTGTCAGAGCAGTCTGAGACCTATTGCCTGATCCTCACCTACCAAAGTGTAGGAAACAATTTTCCCTGCACTAGAACGCTTTTGAGAAATGTTAGCAAATTAAACTGTCAGCAGCAAGAGTTTATCTATTTATTTAATTCGTTTTAATAAGGCCCATAATATACCTGTTTTCAACCCAAAAGAACATTGTGCTGTGATAAAACCCACATAATGTTCTCTCCTAAAACAAGGGAGGGAAAAAAAAGAAGAAAAGAAGAAGAAGAAGGAAAGACAATTATTGAAAAGGTAACAATAGGAAGTGAAAACATGGAAAAGATCATTTTCAAGTGTCATTAGATTTGTATGTCTGATGCAGAAGGGACTGCTGGGAACACAATACATTTACTGTAGCCAGTTCACAAAAATAAGAGGTATCGTTATGTGGAAATAATACATGTTCTGCAGTTCCTTTCTTTAATTTATATAAAAAATATAAAGATCTAATTCTCTGCCAGACATTATTCTGACTGTTTAACTACCGGGACTTAAATGCACACGTGGACACACGTTTCTGACACACTTTCCTAGTTACAAATAACAGAAGGGTGCATATTGCCATACCATGTCTTGATTCTACATCATCTTTGATGGTTACCTAGGCAACCAGAGCACGGCCAAATTTGGCAGAGTTTTAAAGTCTGCACAGTTAATGCGGAGAGTATAAACCGGGACACAATTTGACCTAAAGAATTAAATCAATTGAGTACAAATAGTGGATGTTGCAACGGTGCCTCGGAGAAGCACGAAATCCACTACCCTTTGGCTAAGCTAAATAAGACTTTTCCATTTGTGTTTGCTGCACGACGGATGCTAATTATGCACAAGGTTTACCGAAGCTGATCATGAAGGTCAGCAATCAGCAAACGGAAACACTGATTCACACAGAAATAATTGGCTAGGACACCACTTAGGACAAATAATGATAATACAAATAATATTTCTGGAAAGCCATCTTAGTCGTCCCGGGAGATTTTCATAAAGGTTACGGTTGGTTGGATGAAGGTAGCTCATCCCATGTTCCTATCAAAAGGACACATTTGCTACCAAAGTGAATTGGGGTTTTATGCTTGAAGGGTGCACAACAGTCGCAGAACTCTGCTTTACAAAGTTGGAAGCTGGCAATGGAAGCCTAACATTAATTTCTGTGCTTGATTATCTCTTTGCATGCAGAATAGGAATCGATATGAGGTAGAGGCTATGAAAGATATAGATGATAGAAAGACAGACAAGTTGATTGGTAGGTAAATAAGTAGGTAGGTAGGTAGGTAGGTAGGTAGGTAGAGATAGATAGATAGATAGATAGATAGATAGATAGATAGATAGATAGATAGATAGATAGATATGGATGGATAGATAGATAGATAGATAGATAGATAGATAGATAGATAGATAGATAGATAGATATGGATGGATGGATGGATGGATGGATAGATATGGAGGGATGGAAGGATGGATGGATGGATGGATAAATAGATAGATGATAGATAATAGGTAGGTAGGTAGGTAGATAGATAGATGATAGATAGATGATAGATAGATAGATAGATAGATAGATAGATAGATAGATAGATAGATAGATAGTAGAGGATAGACAGACAGACAGAAAGACAGACAAACAGATAGATAGACAGACAGATAAACAGACAGATAATAGTAATAGATCATATATATCCTGAACATCTGTTTGGGGCAAAATGAGACATTTCCTATATAAGCCACTGAGTATTTTTGATTGCAACAGCATAAGAAAAAATAATCAATAAATTAATGCCTTAAATAATGAATTAAATGAATTCATTATTTAAGACATTAAATAATGTCTGAAGTTTCCCAGTAGTGAGCAGTAGTGAGACATAATAATAATAATAATAATAATAATAATAATAATAATAATAATAATAATAATAACAACAACAACAACAACAACAACAACAACAACAACAACAATAGTTGAAAAGAAAAAAGTATGGTTCATTGACGTTGCAATACCTGGTGATGCACGGATTGAAAATAAGCAGCAAGAAAAAATCACAAAGTACTGGGACTTGCAAATTGAAGTTGAGCGACTGTGGAAAAAGAAATTGTGTGTTGTCCCGATTGTAATTGGAGCCCTTGGAGCAATACCCAAAGGGCTACCCCGCTATTTAGAAATTCTAAATTTGCCAGACTTGAACATTTTGACTCTACAAAAAACCACCTTACTCGGAACAGCTTACATCCTCCGACGATACCTTAACAGTTCCTAGGTCCTTGGTTAGGACTCGAGCTGCTGAGCTATTAACCAGCCTCAAAGGCTGTGAATCTCACTAAAGATTAAATAATAATAATAATAATAATAATAATAATAATAATAATAACAACAACAACAACAACAACAACAACAATAATAATAACAACAATAACAACACTACTACTACTAATATAATAATAATAATAATAATAATAATAATAATAATAATAATAATAATAATAATAATAATAATAATGGGAGCACAAAGTGGAAAAAGTTATCAAAAATGAGACAGTGAAGATCTTGTGGTACTTTCGAATACAGATGGATCGTCATTTGGAACATAACACGCCAGCTATCATGGTTGTTGAGGGCTGAAGTGTACAGTTTATTGATATTGCTGTACCAGGAGACGCCAGAGTCGAAACTACACAGCTATGGATGAAACATGTAACAGTGATACCCATTGTCAGGGCACTTGGTACCATGTCCAAGAATTTTATAACATACATCAGCAAATTGCAGCTTCCTGCAATAACACCAGCGGAACTGCAAAAAACTGTGCTACTCGGAACATCATATATTTTAAGAAGATACTTGGTTGATACCTAGGACACTGGCAGCAACCCTTATCAACCATTAGCACCAGTCAATGGTATTTGTGACACATTTTTAAATGTCCAGTTGACTGAGTTTCATGTTTAATGAATAAAAGAGATAATAATAATGGAAATAGGGATAGTCTTTTACTGAAGCTGAAATTAATTCATTATCCAGTACTGGATTCAGCAAGACTGACTTAAGGGACGGGAGGGAACAGAAGCTCTAGATAAATGTATGCACATTTTTATACTGCGGTATTTAATTATTACAGTGAACAGCTGATTCTTTATAGTATCTGAGTGGTAAAAAGTTCAGGATGCTGAGATAATCAGAGGGAGAAATCCAATGATTTAATGATATACAAAGAGTGTCTTAAAGGTGGGATTCCCATCTCTGTTATGATCTCAAGGTAGAGGAAAGAGCAGCGGTGAAATGCTACTGGTTCGCACCGGTTTGAGCAAACCAGTAGTGATAAAAACTACCGGTTCGGGTGAATCGGTAGTAAAAAAAAAAGGTACTGGTTCCTCTGAACCAGTATTTCTAATGATCAGCTGTGCCGCAGGATTTAAAATTGCTAGAAAGCAGGAAATCCTGCTTTCTAGTGAATCTAAATCGTGCGGCACAGCTGATCTCCCCCCTTTGCTGCTCAATTTACCTTCCCAAGCCTCCTTTTGGTGTGTACTGTGCATGCATGCACATGCAGCACATGTTTGATGCACACAGTGCACATTTGGTGCACACTGCACATGTGTGCGCAGTGTGCGTTTTGCACGCAGTACGCATGCGCAGCCAGTGAACCTGTGGCAAACCGGTTCAGATTTCATCACTGGGTAAGAGCCTTGGTTCAGAGCACTTTTATCGTCTTACACCTGCTTTAAGGAAACTTCTTTTGTGTCTTAAATGCTTATGGTTTAGTTTCTCTGGGAAAGGGTAGTAGGAGAACAGATTAAGATCTTTCTGTAGACTGTTACCTGGAGAACTATCTCAGAATAAATTAAATCCAGAAATAACAGATTAAGAGTTGGAAGGGATCTTGTAGGTCATCTAGTTCAACCCCCAGGCCCAAGCAGGAGACCCTACACCATTTATGACAAATGGCAGTCCAATCTCTTCTTGAAAGCCTCCAGTGATGAAGCTCCCACAACTTCCTAAGGCAAGATGTTCTATCGGTTGGCTGTTCTCACTGTCAGAAAATGTTTCCTTATTTCTAGATTGAATCTCTCCTTGATCAGTTTCCATCCATTATTTCTTGTCTGGTCTTCGGGAGCCTTGGAAAATAGCTTGAGAAGGAGGTGGTTTGGTTACCGAACTATAGGAAGACATGGACATGACCTTGGAGAAGCAATCCAGAAGGATTCAGGCAACAAGATGCAGAAACATGAGTTGAGCACAAAGCAGTAGGAGACGGTTAGAAAAAGACAGAATCCTTGTAACTCTTTCATTTAATGATTCCGAAGTGCCAACTTGTGAACAAATGAACACGAGCCAATGACAATGCAAGGACGCCAGCCAGTTAAGCCTCAGGCAGGCAGACTGTGTGTTTGTGGGTGTGTTGTGATGGAATATGTGCGTCTGTGTGTCCCTCAATGCAGAATTGTAGAAGCTGACACATAGATTTTGGGGAACCCTCCCCTGCAAATATTGTGAGTGCTTTTTCAAAGATAATGTTTCTTGCTAAAATTATAAGAAACACCACTGTTGTTGTTGTTTTTTAAAGTATTGTAGGTCAATTACTTGAAAAGACAAATTTGTGTATGCAACCAAAACGTAGGCAAAAGAATGCAAACGAGAAAATGAATACGAAGAGGCTAAAATTAATTATTTATCTTCCGATCTCCCTAAACCCACTTAGAAATCCCATCCTTTAACAAGCGGGTTTGAAAATAGCAGTCCCAGAAGAAATTAAAACAAGATAATTCCTGAAGAATGCAATGGACTCATAAATAATATTAATTTTACACTAATTGGGTGGAACATCCTCTTTTCCTAACACCTCCACCATGCTAGAACAATCTCAAACATCCCAAGTGAAACACGAACGATCTCTCAATGAATATCAGCAAGAAGCATGGCTGGAAATTTAAGATGAACCAAAAGGAGATTAGCCAGATGGACAGGATCTGATTATCTTCTTAGCTCTTGCTATGAACAATCACAAGAGATTCTGAATCACCAATTTTTACATTTTTTCTCCAAACTACAATGTAATAGAAATTCCATTAGTACCATTTCAAGCAGAACTCTGTTCTCTTCAAATAATCACTACGTAGACATGAGCCTCGTGACTAATACATTATTCCTTATGGGGAAAAAATTGTTTGGAATTCGTCATTTTGGGTACTTATTGCATCTCCTGGAACCAATTAATGACGAGTACCGAGGTACCAGTGTATATGATTTATATAGTGATGAAGATGCTGGAGTCCCACTTGGAAGGTTGAGAGTTCAATCCTAGGCAGTGGCAGATGTTTTTCTATCAGGGCACAAAGAGAAAATGTCTGCTGCAAACTCCATGTAGGCATCAGGAAGGGCATCCAGCCAGTAAATGCTCAGCTTCATCCAGTTACCATGACTCTACCCTGAATTAAGGGATTACAGGGTTCTGAAAAGGGAGTTTGAAATCATATATAGGTATGATTCTTGTTTTTACATACTCAGGAAGGTACACAAGCCAGGGAAGTCTCATTGTCTGTTCACTGTTACTGAAAGCTGAACTCATTTCCTTCCTCTGAGCATTTCAAATGGCTTTAAATTGGCTTAAGCACAAATTTTTCCCCTAAGAACTGATTCATCAATTGTTTTCCAATTTGTTTAACTTCTGGATGTGTCATGTGTAACTCCCTCCACTCTTCTGCAGCATTGGTTTGCATATTCAAGCAAGGTGCAGAAAAATAAGCAACAGGCACACAATCAAACGCATATGTTAAATAGGTTTGACTCCAAACGTTTAACCTTGCCATACCTCAAGCTACTTGATCAAGATATTCCTAAAGCTTCCAATGCTTGAGTTTACCAGGTGCAAACTGAATGCTATAGTATTAAGCCCAGGAATAAGTCTTTCCTCCCCCCCCCACCTTAATACTAGGCTGAATGTAACCAATAAATCCTATTGTTGGACTGAGAGATGCAGTTCCAGACTCTGACATTTGAACTGAGAGGTAGATTTTACAGAACGATTGTGAAGTTCTGTCCCAGGTCCACACAGAAGCAAAACTACTCAGGTAATATTCATCCTGTGTTAGTCCCAAAGGCGCTTTTTCAAAAGACACCTGGACTTTCTGGTTTTTCTTTGAAGACATTTCGCTTCTCATCCAAGAAGCTTCTTCGGCTCTGACTGGAAGGTGGGGAATGGATGGATTTATACTCCTTGCAGACAGCTGGACATTTGCATTCAGAGAGGGCTGTTCAATTTTGACCTAGATGGCCTCTTTGTCCAGCCCTCTCTCAACAGAGGGGGAGAGATTCAACATCACATATCTCCAATCTACAACACAGTCCTTTCAACAGTTCCAAGAAGGTTCCACACCAGCTTGCACCACTCAGATTACCCTGATGACAAAGATAAATCTCCAGGTGACCTTAACGACTCGCTAAAAGAATGCAAATGTCCAGCTGTCTGCAAGGAGTATAAATCCTTTCATTCCTCACCATTCTATCAGAGCTGAAGAAGCTTCTTGGATGAGAAGTGAAATGTCTTCAAAGAAAAACCAGAAGTTTAGTTGCCTCTTGAAAAAAAGCACATTTGGGACAACCCTGATCTAGATGACTGAGAATCTCCATAGACATCCTATGTTAGTGTTCAGTGTTAGTTTATCAGAATCACTTATTTTACGTGTTATCTTACCTGTGGTTAGTTGAGATAAAACTGGCATATTGAATGGCTGTTGTTTTAAGTTTAAACTTATTTTATTGGAAAAGGAAGTGTTCTGTCCCCTCCCATGAGTGGCCTTGCAGAGGCTCGAATAGCCCAGCAGTAACAAACGCAGGTTAGAGAGACTGAAGCTGGCCCTTTAATAAATAGTTCTCTTCCAAAGCGTATATCAGTCCAATAGTTACCGGGCAATGTTCCAAAGGTCTTGGCAGATGGCCAGCAGGCTACTGCAGGAATGCAGACTCTTGTCAAAAAAAATTCCAAACCAACAGTTGTAAATCCACTGCATCCAAAACGCCAACAAATTGTTCACCACGCCTTTCCAGCCCAGTCACACCCCTTTTATACTTTGTAGGGTGTGGCCTTACATCTCCTGACCACACCTCTTGGGACATGGCAATAGCTGCTCTCTACGACGTCTCCTATGTCTCTTTCTTGCATCCAATAGAAGCTCCCCCTCGTCGTTACCGGCCTCTGTTTCCTCCTCAATTTGGCTGGGGTCCAGAGCCATGTCAGCAACTGTCAGTTCCTGCTGACTCACCAGTGAAGACGGCCCCTCTGGTACATAGCTCGTGACAGCTTCCTCCTCCTCCATATCATCCTCTGACTCAGCATGCAAAGATAAATCAGCCTCCGGGGCCGGGGTCACAACAGGAAGGTCAAAATTCAGGAAATAAATGCTTACTTTCTAGTAAGCATTAGCACTGATACAGTTACTTAGTTTGGGTAATGAAATGTCTGCAAGAAAACAACCAAGTTGAGAGAGCACCAAGGATCCCTTATTTCAACGCTGAGCTGCAAATATTCTCTTTTATTGGCATGCTTACTTTCTCATGGGAATGAGACAATGAGGGATGATAGGAGTGGTATGATGGTCTAGACTCTCGCCTCACAATCAGGAGGCTGTGAGTTCGATCCTAGGTAGAGGCAGATATTTCTCTCTCTGGGTATACTGAGAATATATCTGCTGAACAAAACTCCGCATTGGTGACAGGAAGGGCATCCGGCCATTAAAACATTCTGCTAGCTCCATTCAGTTGTCCAGACTTCACACCGCAAAGGATTATGGGGTCGTTAAATGAAGATGAGTGTCAAGTTTCCGAAAGATGCCCTAATTAATTCATGAGCCATGATCCAAACTTCAAAGGAAATGTATTCATTTATTAGGAGCAACATTCTGGCAATACTCAGATGCAGTTAGGACTGATCCTACATAGATTTATGTTCCCCTATGACCCTGTCTCTCCCCTCCTCTCTGGCCATGTCATAAATCTCATTCTCCAATTAACCATTTTGGTTGGCTGTGAAACCTAACACCTTCCTTCTGAGTGCGGTCAGAAAAAATGTATGGAATTCACTTCAGTTCTCCCTCCTTCCTGCTCATGGCAACTTGAAAGCTTTGCAAGTTGACAATGAGACAATGAGGGATCTCTCTTTAGTGATCCTAATAGATCTCCTGTTTTGAGGACTGCATATCGGGGAAAACATCTAGTTGCTTCACTCTAACGATGTTGATTGCCATCCCATAGACTAAATCGGTTTCCTCAAAATTTCCTCAAATTCAAGATGTGTGAACTTTAACACGTGGCCTCAGAAATTCTAGGAGTTGAAGTCCGCGCCTTTTAAAATTGCCAAGTTTGAAAAAAACGCTGATCAAAATAATGTCAATTTTTTGGGGGCTTAGTGCAACAGAAAGTGCAAGGTCATTTTGTATAGAGGACCTTGAGTCTCAAAATACTGTGTCAATGTGTCTATGTGTGTACTTTGCTGGAAAAACACCTAAAGCACACTGGTATCAGAATGTATAACTCTATATGCCACAACAATGCAGTTTGACATGAACGGTTTGCTTACGGGGAAGGTAATTTCAGTGACCTAGCTTCATTGATCATTCTTATCACTCAGCTAGAAGACTATGCAGGCTGTGACACAGGAATAATGAAATATCCATGATAAAAGATCTGTGATTATAGCTTCACAACAGGTAGGCTTGTGATAGCAACAGTTCATCATATAAGAAACTTTAAACACTTCCATCTTCGTCGAATATAGTCCTACCCCCTGGTCATAGATACAAAAACTGGAATCAAAATTTAGGAGGAAACAAAAGAGCAATTGTTTCTTAGGAAACCCAAAGATGTGTGTGGTTTTTTTTTTCTTTTCTTCAAAAGGCAACTGGACTTTCTTTGTTTTTCCTTTAAGACGTTTCACTTCTCATCCAAGAAGCTTCTTCAGTTCTGACTGAATGGTGGAGAATAGAAGGATTTATAGTCATCTGGTTCTTACGGTAGCACTCTTTCTGAGAAATTGTTTCTTAGGAAACATTTCTCAAAATGGAGTAGAAAAATGTAGGGGGGTCCTACTTTTTTTGGATTTTGAATCAAATATTATGATATGTTATGTTTCTTTCTAAGGCTTACATTTGTGTTGCAAGTTTTAAAAGCTGTGTCAAAGTGTTTTATTTATTTGGTTACTGAATGTCGAAAACCATCTTTAATATGCAATGGAAGGGAGCTAAAATGTTTTCAGTAAATAAATGTATCTGACAAATCAATTAATGTGTTATGAATGTCCAACTAACTTTTATTTAATTGCCAATTGAAGGACTAAATTTAAGCATCTAGTAGATAGCTAATATCTCAGTGTTGTATGAATGTGTGAGATAATATATTCATAAATGCATCCATGTATATGTGTCTGTCTGTGTGTGTGTGTGATAAGATTCTAGACTTGAAATACGGAGTCTTTTCTGTTGGGAATACTTAATAGGGAATATAGTAAAGAAATGATATCTAATTTTAAATATAATAACAGCTGCAAGAATATCTTATGCACAGAACTGGAAAAATGAGAATATACCAACGGAGGAAGAAGTGATAAGGAAAATTCTGGACTGTGCTGAGATGAATAAATTAACAAAGGAGATAAAAGAAAAGGAAGATGCAGTATGGAATAAATGGTATAATTAGATAGAAATTAGAAATGGTAAATAAGAATAAAGGGAGGGAATGTCACAAAAAATGCAGTGCATGTAAGAAAAATGTATTGTTATAATAATAGGTATGATGGAATATATATAGAAATAAGGGATAATGGGACAAAAACATAAGTATAATTAAAGAAAAGTAGAGGAGAAAATGAAAATAATAGAGGATTACCATTATGAAATTTTTGTAAAGAAGGAGTATATGTTCTATGTTTGTGTTTGTTATGTCTTATTTTAAAAAAACAAAAAGTATTATCTTGAAAAGCAAAAAAAAAAAAATCTCTTTTGGGATAAGCAATGATATCAGAGCATAGAAAAGTTTTGCACAATACAAATCTAAAGAAACCAAAAGCTTAAAACGAAACATGGTTAAAACTAACTTATACCTGCACCAATGAGTCAACCTCTTTTACATGTTCTCATTTCATTTTCATTCCTCGTACAGATCACTAACAAAATTATAACAGTAAGCAACACATCAATATGAAAAGTTACAGAACAGATTAAGGTAGCATTCTATACAGAAAGAAGATGCAATTGAAATTCATATAAAATACAATATTGTAACCCAAGAATGGTTTCCAACTGAAATAAAATTCTGCAGCACGTTATTATTATTTTTTTAAAAAACATAAGTTATTCTGGACATTAATTTCCCAAAATTTAATCAGCCATTCATCCAAAGAAGCAATCAAAAATCTTTTCCAGTAAAAAGCAGACAAAATCCTTGAAGCTGATAATGTATACAATGTTAATTAGGTGAATATTGGAAAGGATACAGGTAGTTTTCGATTTATTAGCACAATTGATCTTGTGAATTATGAGTTTATAAAACAAGTTTCTGTGGCTAAGCGAAACATTTATGAAGTGAATATTTTTCCTATTTTATGACCTTCGTTGGCACAGTTGCTAATCACTGCCGTTGTTAAATTAGCGACATGATTGCTAAGTCAATCTGGCTTCCCCAATGACTTTGCTTGTCAGAAGGTCACAAAAGCTGATCACATGACCCTGGCACCCTGGAAACATCATAAGTACGAGTCAGTCACTGAATTTTGATCATGTGTTTATAGGGATGCTACAATGGTTGTTTAAGGGTGCGCTTCAAGGTGTTGGTTCTCACCTTTAAAGCGCTCCATGGCTTAGGGCCAGGGTATTTACGAGACCGCCTTCTGCTACTGATAACCTCCCACCGGCCAATATGCTCTCACAGAGAGGGCCTCCTCAGGCTGCCGTCAGTCAAGCAATCGGCTGGCGGCCCCCAGGGGGAGAGCCTTCTCTGTGGGAGCACCCGCCCTGTGGAACGAGCTACCTCCCGGAATACGACTGATCCCGGATCTCCGCACTTTCCGTTAAGGCCCTGAAGATGTTTTTATTTCAGCAAGCCGGCTTGGCCTGAGTAGGTTTTATGGGTTAGTTTTTAATTGTATAGCTAGGGGTTTTAAATTGGGAGGCCGATTAATTTAATTTATTTTTAATTATCTTAACTTTTATATTGTATGTTATTTTAATTCTTGGCTGTTCACTGCCCTGAGTCCCTTTGGGGAGAAGGGCGGGATATAAATTTAATAAATAAATAAATAAATAAATAAGGGTGAAAATGGTCATAACTCACTTTTTAAAGTGTTGTAATATATCAAAGATCCCATTGTAAGTTAAGACTACCTTTATATGGTTTAGTGCAGGGGTGGGCAAATATGGCCCCTTTATGACCTGTGGACTTCAACTCCCAGAATTCCATGAGCTGTCTCAGGAATTCTGGGAGTTGAAGACCACAGGTTGTAAAAGGGCCACATTTGCCCACCCCTGGTTTAGTGACATTTAACATAACTCTCTTGGGTTACAGTGGAATTGTCACTTTTAAAGTCTATTCTGTATGAAACATTTTTCAGTGGTGGTTGGGCTATGCGATATAACCATTTGGTTCCAAAGAAGATCCAACTTGTCTCTTATTTTGCATTTGAATCTGAAATGGCCCTAACACTTACAATGAGTCTCGCTGTATGCAAAAGAACTGAATTATACCGCTAATATACAATTTAATAATAGAAAGCTTTTTTGCATGTCTTATGCAACGACAAGCCGACTCTTTAAAGCTTGTTAAAAAGAAAGATGACTAAATATTTTCTTTTACATTCAACAGTAAAAAAAAGGGGGGGGAGCAACAAATGAGTAATAACCGTGCCAATTAAAATTTGTCTATGCTGATTAATCAAGCTCTACTTGACTAATGTACCAATTAAAGCAATTAACAACGTAATCTCATACACATCTTCTTAGAGGTAAATCCTCTTCAGTTAAAAGGAATTTACTCTTAAGTAACTGCTACTAATCAAACAATCTTACGTATTTATTCTGTTTCCTTGTTTCAATTGCTATTTATGATCACAGTCTTAAACTCGACACCCTGCAATATAATAGGATTTCTCTGCCTTAGCTTAGAATAACTTGGTGATAATTTCCCAAGCTTTCTGATCTATAATCACTTCCAAACCAGCATAGCCAGAAAATAGGTCATTTGATCAGTTATTTTTATTGATATATTGATATCTCCTCAGGGTGCCCTCAGCCAAGTTATGTCGGCTGGCGACACCCAGGGGGAGGGCCTTCTCTGTGGGAGCCCCTGCCCTGTGGAATGAACTGCCCCCGGAAATACGTAAGATCTCCGACCTCCATGTATTTCGCTGTGCCCTCAAGATCCTGTTGTTCCGCCAGGCCGGACTATCAATGTAATGATTTTTAAATTGGGTGTTTTAAATTTTGGGGTCTTAAATTTGAGCTGAAATTATTTAATAATTTTAATTATTTTTAACTGATGTCTGTCTTTGTGCTTTTAGTAAGCTGTACACTGTTCTGAGTCCTTCGGGAGAAGGGCGGTATAGAAATAAATTTATTTATTTATTTATTTATTTATTTATTTATTTATTTATAATTATACGCTTGTGTATATTTATAGAGCATAGGTTATATAGTAGATATACACACACACACACACACATACAAGTCAAGTTGGACATTCCAGAGACCATCTTACATAAGTCAGTGAGAGTGGCTCGAAAGTAAGATTGGTGGCATATAAATTTTAACAACAACAATAAAAACAACAACAACCAAAGTGTACAATTTGTTGATATTGCTGTACCAGGAAACGCTAGAGTCAAAGAAAAAGAACTGGGAAAAATCACGAAATATCACAACCTGGCCATGGAAACTACGCAATTATGGATGAAACATGTAACAGTGATACCCATTGTCATTGGGGCACTTGGTACCATGTCCAAGAATTTTATAAGATACATCAACAAGTTGCAGCTTCCTGCAATAATACCAGTGGAACTGTGAAAAACTGTGCTACTTGGAACATTGTACATTTTAAGAAGATACTTGGTTGAGATCTAGGATGCTGGCAGCAACCCGTATCAACCATCATTGCCAATCAATGACATTTGTGATGCATTTTTAAAGGTTCAGTTGACTGAGTTCCATGTTTAATGAATAAAAGAGAACAACAACAACAACAACAACAACAACAACAACAACAACAACAAAATTCAGCATTATTGTAGTTGGTTTCCTGGGAGGAAAATAACTAGGATGATTGTTACACAAAAACATTTCCTATAACCTTCAGATTTGCATGCTAACACACTCTCATATAGGAAAAAAATATATATTTATGGCATAAACTTTGGAATGCAGGTAATACAAAGACTTACGAATGAAATTTTATCTATGCACACATTAATAACTAGCTAGCGATGCCTATATTTTAGAACTAGTCACAGAAAAAGAAATTCTTCTGAACTTTAAAACAGCTATACATTCAACAACCATGAAATATATTTCATTATGATAAGAGATAATGTTTTCTGTGGCATTTTCTAGTGATGCTTCTGGTATTTTTTTCAGGCCGACCTTCAGTTTGTTACTTGTATAAAAAGGTTGGTTCATTTACAGTTCATCGGAGGTAGAATTATCCAGTTTTGTTTCAGTCTCCGAAAAGTGTGAGGCAGGGAGGGAAGGAGGGAGGTGAAGAAGGAGGGAAAATATTTTGGAAGGAAGGGAGGGAGGGGAAGGGAGGGGAGGGGAGGAAAAGAAAGGAAGATAAAAGATGGAGAGAGGAGAGGAAAGGAGAGGAGAGGGGAGGGGAGGGGAGGGAAGGGAAAGGAAAGGAAAGGAAAGGAAGAAAGGAAAGGAAAGGAAAGGAAAGGAAAGGAAAGGAAAGGAAAGGAAAGGAAAGGAAAGGAAAGGAAAGGAAAGGAAAGGAAAGGAAAGGAAGATAAAAGATGGAGAAAGGAGAGGAGAGGAGATGAGAGGGGAGGGAAGGAAAGGAAAGGAAGATTTGCTTTGTTGAAGGGCAAAGTAAAAACAGGATTGTGCACCATGTAAACACAAAGACCAACATTCCTTCAGAGGAATATAGATTGTAGCATTGGCTTTGATGTCATGAATATGCCACTAACACATCAGCCTGGCGAACGAAGGCAGGCAGAACTAAAGTTTCAGAATAGGAATGACTGCAGCAGCATGTCCGTCAAGACAGATTGGTTGACAAGGTGATGTTATAAATTACCATCAAGGTGCCAGTCACGGGGATAAAAGCCTTGCTCTGGACAACGGTCATCGATCAGACGCAGATCTCCGAGACAATCTCTGATGACATTCCATAAGGATAAAAGGTTAGGTTTCACATATTGAGTTATGAATTGTAAGGGCATGTTTTAATTAAAAGACGGTCTAAAGGCTGGATGGAGGATAATCAGATCGCCTCCCCCCCTTTCAATAACAGCGGCAAGGACAATGTTGCCTTCTTTCCTGAAAAACAAGACTTTTTTAGGAGATGCACAGATGGGGTTCAAACCAGTGGTGAAATCCTCCACGGATCACCACTGGTTCGCTGCCCACGCATGTGCAGTGCACTCCAAACATGCGCTGTGCACGCACATGCACAACAAATGCCATAAGCATGCCGGCTACGCATGTACGGTGTGCACCAAACACGTGCTTCACATGGAAAAAGAAGACTTCACTAGGTAAGTAGAACAGCGAGGGGACGGCAACAGCTGTGCTGCACGATTTAGCTTTGCTAGAAAGCAGGATTTCCTGCTGTCTAATGAATATAAACCATGTGGCACAGCTGACCATCAGAAATACCGGTTTGGACGAATCAATAGCTTTTTTAAACTACCAGTTTGGATGAACCGATAGTTTAAAAAAGCTATTGATTTTCAATAGCTTTTTTAAACTACCGATTTGGATGAACCGATAGTTTAAAAAAGCTATTGATTTATCAATAGCTTTTTATCACTACCAGTTTGCCCGAACCAGAGCGAACCGGTAGCATTTCACCCTTGTTCAAATTAATGAGCATTAGGGAAAATTTTCATAAAAAACTTAGGCATGGTCCAACGGTGATAACCACACTGTGCACAAATGAGAGATAATCTTGCATGTCAGGAAGAACCACACATGAATCAGTTAGCCAAACACAGACTCTTTTTTCAAATGATGCAGATGCTTGAAATCCGTCCTCCAATTCTATACAATATTAAAAGAAAATAAACTTCTAAATATATCTTACTTATGTGTACGTACTTCTGAATATAAATTAGCCAAGACGATGTTGTTTTTGGTAAAACACAAATCAAAACATTTGTGGGACAGCCATCTGTTTCTTTTAAGTGGAGGACTGCACCCCAAAATTTAGAGAGACTTAAAAGAAAGGATAAACATGTTCCGGACCATATACAGCCATCCTTTAATAATGAGTTGTTTGTTTTTTTCACTCAGTCTTCCCCCAGTGCTCCTTCTTTTGGGGGGCTAATTAATCAATACAATTGGGTTTAAGTGGAGTTGATCTAACCCTATTCAAGACCAGATGTTCTTGGGGGAAAAAATAGCCCCTTTTGGGTTTTCCCACAACTTATTCATCACTCCATTGTCCTAAATCAGGAGTCTCCAAATTTGGACACTTTAAGACTTGTGGACATCAACTTCCATAATTCTTCAGCCAGCCATAAATCTTAAAGTGACCAAATTTGGAGATCCCTGCCCTAGCTAATGGCAGAACTAATGAGTCAACATTTTAAGTTTTTTGGTAGATGGGGATGGTGAAGATGATTCACTTGTACATAAATAAGCACGCTTTTAGAAATCTCTGAGACTGACAGCTACTCACAGATTAATTCAATCTATGTATCTGCATGAATTGTTGTTCTTAATTTACTAATTTCCTGGAAGGATAAGCTCAGTGCAGTGACCAGTGATGACCGGTTTGTCAACTTAATATTTTATCAGTTGTAGCCCATCTTTTACAAATTAGTTTTTTTCTAAGCAATCACAAAATGTGAATTTTCGGACAATTTTTTTCTTCCAAAATGTTTTTGTTAATGGAGAACCCTTATTTTTTTTTCTAATTTAAATTGTGTCTGTCTACTGGAAGAAAGTGTTGTGACCTAGGCCCAAGTAGTTATTACCAGACACAATCAGTCCTAAACAAACATATTTTATTAGAACAGCTAAGAATTACTTCATTCTCAGCTTAGTCCAAGTAAGTCCAAAACAAATTCTTCATAAACAGTCCTTCGGCCTTATCACCAACCATTGTCTTCTTTGGCACCTTGCCAAAGGCTTTTCTTGGCAAAGCCCCAAGAAGTTCAGAAGCAAGAGATACCGACAAGAAACAAATGTAGCAGTGTTGCTTTCCTACAAAGATCCCAAGAGCATTGCTGCTCTTTTAAGCCTTCTGGGAGGGGCCAGTCATCTCCTGGCCTTACTCCCAAGTCGTCCTTTTTGCTTTAGCTGCTCTTGCCTTCTGGCAGCTCTTTGCATGCATGCACTAGGAACAGGCTCCTCCTGTTCCTCTGCCTCTCTGCTATCCACCTCTGGAGGCTCCAGAGTCCGGACATTACTCTCAGATGGCCCTGGCCCCATCTCTGCCTCCGACGCAGAGCCCTCGTCCAGGCGTTCCCTGACTCCAGGACTGGCCCATTTTTCTCCCCAGCCTCCTCACTGTCCAACTCCACTGCCAGCTCCACAGGCTGCTGGTGGACCACAACAGAAAGGTTTTGTATTCATTTCACCCTAATATTCATTTATTTTTTTTTATATATACCACATTTTCAAACCGCAATGGAAATTTCTGAAAAGTCCAAAGTTCGATGTACCGGGTTGTTCTGCTTCACGTACAGTTTCAGGAAGTGCAGAATGGCAACCTTTACATAAAGATGAGACTTTAACAAGTTTTTTTTTCCTTTGACAGGCTTTCAAGACTGATGTCAGTCCTTCAAGGTAGACAAGGTCAGGAAACAGGAATCACTCGAAGTTTTGGAAAGTACTTTGAAGTAGTTAGGAAATTACTTTCATACCCTCACTAATAGCTATTGCTGACTAGAATACATTCCTTATGCGCCGAATGCCCGTCAAAACCCCCTCTGCTTCCACTTACGCCTAACACAATCAACGTGGATCATTTTAAATGCCTTTCTCGTACTTTCAACTTTTCCAGGACTTAGATCCCCCCCCCACCTGTGATAGCTCAGCACTTTTGATCTCTTCTCTAAGTTCAACCCACATTTAGCCCCTGGAGGGCTAAAAAAGGACAGAGGTAGGTATGAGTGGACAATCCCATGATTCTACCCACAATGACACCCAGTGTAGATTTGTGTGTAATGCTTTCGACATTCAAAGGGGACTCAGAGCAATCTCAAATCTCTATAATATTAGAAAGTTTGCCTTCCCCCCCCCCTTCATCAAACAACTTGGGCTGAATTCAGACAATTAAAGGAAGCTTCGGTTTCAGCACGGCTTTGCTTATGTTTCCGAATTCAGTTTAATTTCTATATTCGGAAGCAGGAGGTCAAAAGAGCTCATCTAATTAGAACAGAAACTGAAGATTAGTGGACAATTTACAGAGCAAATGATCTGGATGTGGACGGCCATGTTTTCAGTGACAACACTGCCCATATTATATGGAAAACAGTTCTATCTTTACCATATCCGCTCTCACCGCTACCATCACCAATTCCAGTGGGGGAATTAACTTTTCACGTCCACATTCTTTGTTCATTCTGAATACGCCTGTGATCAAGCATGAAAACGTTCTGCAAAGTTGCAACACTAAAACATGATGAATAAAACAATTCTGAATGTGCACAGGATATCCTTTCCCACCATTAAGGGCCAGTCAAATATATTGGAATGCCTACAGCTCAGGGGAAGAATGTTGTGGTAGTGCAGAATTGAAGCAGATATTGTTAGACCATAGAGAATTGAAATATCTACCATCTAGTTCAGTGGTGGGTTTCACAAATTCTTACCACCGGTTCACCCTGTGTGCACATGCTCACTTTGCGCGTACCTTCCGCGCATGTGCCCAGCCTCAAAAATGTGGCTAAAGAGGACAGCATTACACTGGAGTGGCCCACCCGCAGTCGCCGCTACCAGTTTGTCCAAACTGGTACAAACCAGCTGAATACCACCTCTGATCTAGTTTACAGTATATTAACAGATATAGGATTCTAAGACTAATGTCCTGATATCATTAAATATGAATTGCAGAGGGTATTTTTTCTTTGGGTCAAAATAACTCATCTGATTAGAACAGAAACTGAAGGTTAGTAGACAATTTACCGAAGCATGGTGGAAACTGGATTTGTCCAGAATAAACAGACATTTGTCAAATCACCAATAAAGTCAGGATGAGAAGGGTTAAACCTCCGGCTGCCAGATGTTTCTGAAAGAGAGTTGATTGAAGTCAATGACCAAAATGATCTATCCAGAGGGCCATGTTATCAAGGGTGATCCTGTCTGCATTATGGTGTGCCAGGTGTGATGGAGCTCAGCAACAGAGGTGGTATTCAGCCGGTTCGGACTGATTCAGCCGAACTGGTAGTGGCGACCTGTGGGTGGTCCCGCTTCCACCCACCCACCCAGGAGCAATCCCATCCTATATTGCTGTGTTTTTGTTTTTGTTTTTGTTTTTTTATTAAAAAGTTTTTTAAAAATTTACACATATTTTCCCTTCCCTCCTCCCCCCTCCTGCCCCAACCCTCCCCCCCGGACTTCCCAGAGCAAATACAGGATATAACATTTAACAAACATATATATATATATATATACTCATAAGCTAACTATCTATAGGTTTATCTCCCTTTTGCACTTTAACTCCCCTTGTTCATATCTGAATATAACTATTTAAACCAATTATTGCTTGAAGATAATCAGTCCAACTTCGTTCTTGTCCGTTCTTCAATAATAAGCAAGTCTTCTTTCTTCCAGCATTGCACAATCAGCGCCCAATTACAAATAATTGCTGTGTTTTTGACAGCACAGGCATGTGCAGGCGGCACACGCAAGCAAATTGACGTGTTGTTTGACGTCGCATGCATGCATGGACGATGTGCGTGAGTGAATTGCCATGTTTTGTGATGCCGCACGCATGCGCACTCACATTTCTGGTGCTGGGCGAACCGGTTGCTGCAGTATGTAAAGCCCACCTCTGCTCAGCAACATCTGGAAGGCAAGAGGATTTCTTACCTGACCTAGATACATTTTCAGAATAATCACCAGTGGTAGAAATCATCCATTCTGCAAATTCGGAAGTTTGTTAGTTTATTAGTTTTGGATTCTGCTTACTTCGAGAAAGTCAGCATTGCAATTCAAGAACTGCATCATAGCAGCCTGTTGAAATACCCAACATGGATAAGCTTGACATACTGGGTGACAGGAACTGTCAGCCAGTTTCCTGCCATAATTATATTGTGATAGTCCTACAGGGGGTTATGAACAATGCATTTCATTCTTGTCAATATCTATTGAAGGTGCTGCTCTGTCATTTTGTATATGGGGCTTTTTATGATTATGATTATTATGATTATTAAATCAACAAAAAACTTAGAGCTCAAGCCTGCAGGTCTTCATACCACTGCTGGGTAATATTAAAATGTCATTACTGAGTTCTCAACTTTTGCCTTGCTATAATATTATTCTCTGTTGATCGCTTTCCTGAAACTGAAATTTAAAACTGTCATCTCTTGCAGACGTGGTTCAGCTGCATATATAAG
Organism: Pantherophis guttatus; assembly: GCF_059756535.1. Classification (NCBI taxonomy): domain Eukaryota; kingdom Metazoa; phylum Chordata; class Lepidosauria; order Squamata; family Colubridae; genus Pantherophis; species Pantherophis guttatus. The sequence goes on along the minus strand of NC_142067.1, from coordinate 121,937,251 downwards.
GGAAGCAAAATTAAATATTCATTCAAAGAGTGCATTTCAAGCTCAAATTGACTGACGCTCCTCAAGGCAAAAGGGGGAAAAATGTATTTAAGTCACAAAATAATATTTCTATTTTTTTTATTTTTTTTTAGAAAAGGGAGAAATTTTAAAAATGCATCATGTCTGTTTATATAGTTCAAGCAAACAGTCACAAAACACATTTATCCCCCAACATCAGAAGGGAATCTCTCCTCTTGGCTTTTTGTATCTATTTTCCTTGATGATGTTGGCCTCGTTGCTGTTTCAGATGCACCAGGCAATTTTCAAAGGGGCAGCAATTTTGAAACAGCATTCACCCAATTTCGGTGTACAGTCATAAACAAAGATAGGTCATCAGGTGTGGACCAGATATTTGGGGATTTCAGTTCCTATTGGCCTGTATTGTCACAACCAAAAGAAAGGGACTGAGGAAGATGTTTTCCAAAATTTGAGGTGGACATCAAGTTGCTCACTTGCCCCTTGGAAAAGTGCCATAGATGGAATTTAGTATCCATTCAATGGAGTCCAGATCTAAATGGAACCATAATATGTGTTATGGCTTCCTTAAAACTTAATCAATTCAAATACTTTGGCCACCTAATGAGAAGGAAGGACTCACTGGAGAAGAGCCTAATGCTGGGAACGATTGAGGGCAAAAGAAGAAGGGGACGGCAGAGAATCAGGTGGCCAGATGGAGTCATTGAAACAGTCAGTGTGAGTTTAAATGGACTCCAGGGGATGGTAGAGGACAGGAAGGCCTGAAAGAACATTGTCCCTGGGGTCGTGATGGGTCGGACATGACTTCGCAACTAACAACAACTAAAACAACAAAACTCAATCACTCTCTCCCAATCTATATGAAGGAATTTCTTTGGAAATTAAGATTCATTGACTTTGAATGATGATATGACCTAAGTCAAAGACCAAATTTTCTTGATGTAGAGGGTCATGTTTCAGAGGCAATCCTATGTAGATACATTACATGGAAAACAGTCCTATTTATACCATAACAACTCCTACCAGTAGCATCACCAATTCCGGTGGGGAATTAACTTTTCACATCCACATTCTTTGTTCATTCTGAATATGCCTGTGACCAAGTATGAAAACTTTTTCCAAAGTTGCAAAAGACAACACTTATTTATTTATTTAGCGTATGGCTGGTCACACACAGCATTAAAACACTTCATTTTTACAGGTGAAAAACAATTAAAACAATAAAAAAGCAGTAAGAAAACCTAAAAGGAAAACAGAAATAACATTTCAAAGTTTAATGTCGAGTTTGGAGATCCAGTCAGTAGCTGCTGTTGTTATGCAGAGGAAGTCCCTAGAATCTCCTGGATACCTCCTGGAATTAACTTTTCACGTCCACATTCTTTGTTCATTCTGAATATGCCTGTGACCAAGTAGGAAAACTTTTTCCAAAGTTGCAAAAGACAACACTAAAACATGATGAATAAAATGATTCAGAATGGCCCACTAAAGGCCAGTCAGATATATGGAATTCCTACAGCTCAAGGGGAAGAACATTGTGGTAGTGCAGAATTGAAGCAGATATTGTTAAGACCATACAGAATTTAAATAATATCTATCATCTAGTTTATATTAACACATATAGGATTCTAAGACTAATGTCCTCATATCATTAAATATAATTTGCAGAGGGTATTTTTTCTTTGGGCCCTAATAGAGAAACATCCCCCTAGGATTGAACTCTCAACCTTCTGAGTGGGAGGCGAGCGTCTTCACCTCCAGGCCACTACACTGCTCCATTAAAGTCATCAGATATTAAGGTCAATATGATATTGCTTTACGAACAGCCCAGAAGAAACTAAATAATTAAAAAAAATGCAACTCTGTTTTATTTTTCAACTGAGCTATCATTACCTACACTATCTTGGCTAGTCTTGAAAAACTAACCTGGATAAGAGATGATCACAAAATAACTGTTATGTTAACCATCATCTTCATCAACCACAAGGGTTATAGCAAAGCAAACCCTCTCTTGAAGAGGACAATGGCAAACCACTTCCACAGTCTTGGTAGGAAGGCTGTTTAGATGTTTCTTTGAAGTCAGCAGGAATTCAGTTCAACTGCCAGAGGTGGTTTATAACCTTCTAATATGAATTTATTTTTCAGTCCTACATACATTGTGGCAAGGCATATGATTCACAATGGCCTTATTTTTATTTTGTTTGCTTGCTTGCAGTGAAGGCTAGTATATAAATAAAAGAAAGAGAAATACTTAGAAGCACCAAACATAATTCAGATGTTGCATTTGGCTTGGTAAGTGAACACATAACTGAATGGCTCTGCAGTTTCTTAGGAGATCTGCTCCTTAATATTTCCCTGTTCTTCCCTGTACATTCCTCCTTTTATCAATGCTTTCTTGTTTTCTGTCTCTACTTTCCCCTTACCAAGTTACTATCTAGATCAGTGGTGGTGAACCATTTACTCACCAAGTGCTGAACAGGTAAAGCGCTTTGCACGCTTTGCGTGTGTACATGCCATCTGCGCTAACACGAGGCTGCTCCCCATGGGCTGCGCACACAACCACACCATCTGCGCAGGGGTGAAATCCAGCAGGTTCTCACAGGTTCTGGAGAACCGGTAGCGGAAATTTTGAGCAGTTCGGAGAACCGGTAGTGGAAATTTTGAGTAGCTCAGAGAACTGGCAAATACCACCTCTGGCTAACCCCAGAGTGGGGTGGGGAATGGAGATTTTGCAATATCCTTCCCCCAGGAGTGGGGAGGGAATGGGGATTTTGTAGTATCCTTCCTCTGGAGTGGGGTGGGAATGGAGATTTTGCAGTATCCTTCTCCTGCCACACCCACCAAGGCACACTCACCAAGCCACAGTACGCTTAAGCCATGGCCACAGAACCGGTAGTAAACAATTTTGGATATCACCACTGCATCTGCATATGTGCACAGCTTTTGCATGCCCCCCATGTGCTGCATGCGCAACCACACCATCTGTGCATGCGCACAGCTTTTGCGCAGTTTCCCCCGTGCGCTGCACACACAATGTATACCATCTGCGTATGCGTGTGGTTTGGACATGTGCAATGCACTCAAGTGAACGCCATCTGTGCGTATGCACGGTGCACACAAGTACTCTCATGCGTATGCGTAGGACAGCTCCGAAGACCAGCTGGATCCCCTGAATTGCACGCATGTGCACCGGAGGCCCGAATACCAGCTGGGGAGCGCACCCATGCACAGCTGCAGGTGTGTTGGACGACAGCTCGCATGCCCGGAAAGATGGCTCTGTGTGCCACCTCAGGCACGTGTGCCATAGGTTCGCCATCACAGATCTAGATCATATTCCTATTCTACCCTAATCCAATGTAGTAGTAATAATAATAATAATAATAATAATAATAATAATAATAATAATAATAATAATAATAATAATAATAATAATAATAATAATAATAATAATAATAATAATAATAATAATAATAATATTTCTATACCGCCCTTCTCCTGAAGGACTCAGGGCGGTGTACATCCTGAGTACAAAATTGCCTTGTTTGTATTTCATGTTCCAGTGGTGACTTTTCTAAGACCATAACTAACATGAGAAGAGTCTTCTTCTTTTTTTCACTAGGACCAGCACCTATTGCTCCATGAGAACTTTAATTCGTATCTCCCAGGGTCACCAACAGTGTCTGCAGAATTTGCTGCTTTGGGCAGAATTCTTCTGCAAAACAAAGGAAGTCTTGTTTTAGCAGGATGGTGGCTGGCACTGACATCCACAGGGAGTAAGAATGGTGAAAGAGTGTGACAGCATCACACCTCAAGCTCAATCCCTTTCAGATATGCATGTGACATCTCATATGGCAAGGGGCAGATCTCAAATTGTGATGTTACAGTCCTGCTTCTATCAGCCTTGACTTCTGCAAGATGCCACAGCAAATTCCAGAATTCTGCTGGAAAACGTACCCTACCATTTTCGGGGTAAGTGTCCTTATTATTCTTTCCCACAGCTTTCAGATCAGCTTAGTCTATCCCAAAGATGCCAAGTTTCGTTTCATGCTTCAGATCCAGCAAAGTTTCATTCCTATTTTTCTTTCTTAAATCTCAAAGTAAGAGGTACGTACTTTTTCATATCCCAAAGGTGTTTTTTTCAGGAGGCAACTGGACTTTTTTGTTTTTTTATTCTTTTGAAGACGTTTTGCTTCTCATCCAAGAAGCTTCTTCAGTTCTGATAAGATAGCGGGGGATGGAAGGATTTATATTCCTTGCAGACAGCTGGTCATTTGCATCCTTTTAGAGCAGGGGTCTCCAACCTGGGCAACTTTAAGACTTGTAGACTTCAACTTCCAGAATTCCTCAGCCAATTTTGCTGGCTGAGGAACTCTGGGAGTTGAAGTCCACAAGCCTTAAAGTTGCCCAGGTTGGAGACCCCTGTTTTAGAGGGTCATTGAAGCATTTGGAGGTTTATCTGTGCCCTCAGGGTCACCTGAGTACTGCTCCTAGTTCCTGTAGTCTGCAATTTTTCCTCTGGAAATCCATTCCTACTCCCACACCATTGAATAAGGAACTGGAGCACTACTCAGGTGACCCTGAGGACACAGATAAACCTCCAGGTGGCCTTAGCGACCCTCTAAAAGAATGCAAATGACCAGATGTCTGCAAGGAATATAAATCCTTCCATTCCCCACTATCCTGTCAGAGCTGAAGAAGCTTCTTGGATTAGAAGTGAAACGTCTTCAAAAGAAAAACAACAACAAGAAGAAAGTCCAGTTACCTCCTGAAAAAGCACCTTTGGGACAACCATGACCTGGATGACTGAGAATCTCTACAGATTTTACTTTTTCATATGACTTTACATGCTATCTGGATTTCGTTCTTGATACCATATTGTTGCTTTTTTCTAGGCAAGAAGTTCAAATGTACAGAGAAAACTAACATAGAGTCAAAATGGGCTTCTCTGTTTATTTTTAGTTTTTTTTTTTTGTAAAATAAATGATGACATGATGTAATATGTCATGGGTTGTTGTCAAGGGTGGGTTCTAATTTTTTTTAACTACCGGTTCTGTGGGCATGGCTTATTTTGTGGGCATGGTTTGATGGTCATGTGACAATTCTTTAGCAGAATTTAGCAGAGATACTGGTCTACCAGGCTTTTAACTGCTTGCAGAGCTGTACCGGTCTACCCATTTGTTTTTGGAGGCACCGGTCTACCCATTTGTTTTTCGAGCGCACTGGTCTACCACCACACTTCCTTTTAACACTGATCAGTTGTAGGGCGGCCCTTTGAAGCCCCGCAGCAAGAGTTTAAACAGTTTTTAATCTTCTAGCCAATCAGCTGGGACTCAGGAGGCAGCGAATAGATTGGGGGTGGGGCCAAATAAAAGTTAAGAATAATGCGGGGTGTGTGTGTGGAAGGGCCCAGCTCCCGAACAAAGAGAACCAGTTCGGTGATGTCATATCATCACCGCTACCGGCTCGGCAGAACCGGGCCGAACCGGGAGGAACCCACCACTGGTTGTGCATCGGAAGTTGCATTTACCTACTTTTAAGAACTGCTAAGGACCAGATGATTTTTACTGATACGTAAAACCATAGAACACAAAGAGTTTGTGCTTTCTTTTTCACATGACTGTGGGTCACTGAGAAGGTACGTAGGTTACAGATACAACAATTGTCCCCTTTTGTCCCTGCTTGATCCAGCCTAATTAAACAATTAGTCAAATTAGTCATGGATAACTGGATAATTGTGTATGATAACAATCACAGTAAGAATTTTGTGGGGTGTTCATGTCATTGAAAGAGACTCTACTTAAGTAGAGTGTCTTTACACTCTACTTAAACCAAAACCGTTTTAAGTCAATTAAGTGAACATAATACATTTTACTTCTAGGAGAAATATATTTGGTTACATGTTTAACTTCTATAAATCTTCAAATCTGTCTTTTTTCCCCAAGTCATTTATTTCCAATTCAAGGTGCCTTTTTCTACACCATTAAAATAACAAAAAAAAAAAAAAATTACATTTGGGATCTTTTCAAAGTGGGGAAAAAAACAATTTTCTTTTCTCAAGCATTTCTCTCTTCACGACAATTAAGTCTCTGCTGAGCATTTTGCTTTACCATAAATGCAATTGTCTTGTAAAATTATTTGCTGATTAAACTTGGCTTCTGCCTAAATAAATGTCATACCTGAACCATAAAAACCAGGATTTAGCTAACTAATTATGCAACACACATTAGTTTTATCTCATTTTCTTTTCACTGATGAGTCTAGCCTAGAACGATTATTGTTTAATTATGTTTACAAAAACAGTTGCAAAAAAAACTATCATCTACAAAAGGTACATCCTGGTATTAATTGATTCAGAGAATTCAAAGCACCAAAATCTAATGCCAATCTGTCTTTGAAGAGCCCCACACTTCCTTTTAATCTGTTGCGATTAATTACAACAGCAATCGATAACTGGTTCCCATTGATCAACCTTCTTATTTTGTCAGCCAGACAAGAAAATGAGATATGCACACAATAGGAAATGCTTTTCTTTTCTCCCTAGCTGCCTAAGAGCACAATGAGAAGAAAATGAGCATTGTCATCAGGTACACCTGGAGAACATTCTCCTTTCATAGTTCTTTCACTGACTTTAACTTTCATCCACTCTTGGATTATTTCCCCCCTTTTTTCCACTGTAGAATTCACCCCAAGTAGAACATCTAAAAAGGGACATGGTGGCTCAGTGGCTAAGACACTGAGCCTGTCAATCAAAAGGTTGGCAGTTCAGCGGTTTGATTCCCTAGTGCCGCGTAATGGGGTGAGCTCCCGTTACTCGTCCCAGCTTCTGCCAACCTAGCAGTTCGAAAGCACATAAAAAATGTAAGTAGAAAAATAGGTACCACCTTTGGTGGGAAGGTAACAGCGTTCCATGCGCCTTTGGCATTTAGTCATGCCGGCCACATGACCACGGAGACGTCTTCGGACAGCGCTGGCTCTTCAGCTTTGAAACTGAGATGAGCACTGCCCCCTAGAGCTGGGAACGAGTAGCACGTATGTGCGAGGGGTACCTTTACCTTTTAGAACATTTAATTTCTCTTCCAAAAGTGAATAATCAGCTAAAGAAAGCATGGATGTAAAGTGAATGAAGATGAAACTGACCTATAATGTTCAAGCCTTTTCCCGAATCTCATTGTACTGCATGAGTTTTAATAGCCATGAGTACCAAGGCCAATAAAAGATAATGATGATAGCTCAGGGTTGAAATGAAGGGTCCTTGGTGCTCTCTGAGCTTGGTTGTTTTCTTGCAGACATTTCAATATTCCAACTAGGTAACCTCATCAGTGCTGGTAATTAGTACTGATGATACCTAGTTTGGGAAATGAAACATCTGCAAGAAAACAACCAAGCTCAGAAAGCACCAAGGATGCCTGATGAGAACTGGGAATATTTGCAATAATCTGCTCCCAGTTCTATCCCAGATTGCTAGCCAGGGCCGTGTGAACATACCCTAAACAACATCATTAGCTTACAGATGAACTTTTCAAAACCATCTCTTGGTAAAGTGATTCCACGCTCAGTAGAAATTGGCATACTGCAAGTTCAGCAAACTTCCAATGTTCTTTCTATTGTAGTGGCTGGGAGAGACCTTAACATATGTGTGTTAAAAGCCATCAAACAGAAAGTCAGTGGCATAAAAGCAAGCAAACAAACAAATCACCTTTAATTTAGAAAGGCAACTGTCCCAAAATTACTGCATACCGTAATTCAGCACAAAAATGATACAAAATTCAATAAAAAGTGAACGCCATGAACCTGTGCAACTAATAGATTCAGACTGATCTGGAATAACTGATTGAATTAGTCAATCCAACGATTCAGACTGAGTTGGATTTAAATGGACACAATAAAGGTGCACGCTGGATGGAAGGCTGAGTCAAGCTGGTGAGAATCGAATTGCTGGCAGTGAGCAGAATTAATACTGCAATACTGCATTATAACGGCTCAAGTGCATCCTTCACTGCAATAAACCATTGCAATCAGCCAGATTCTTCAGCATTATTTGTGTAGGAGAAGTCACTGCAGTTAAGAAAGAAAAGTGAAGACCAGGTGGATATACCAGTGCCAGGCTGACCAGGAAAAAGAGTGGTTAGCCCATCACTGTCCCAGTTGCCACCCATTTCACTTAATCTATTTAATATATTAAGCCAGTTCCCTGAAACGCTGTGGGAATTTTGTTTGCTTGTTCTCTGATATGAAGAGCTTGACATGCAAGACAGAAACTTAGGGTCGAGGTCAACTCACAAATGTGACTCATGTGTGACTCTTCTTTCAGTCAAGCTTTATCAGAGTTTCTTTGATATTTTCTCCTTCCTTCCTTCCTTCCTTCCTTCCTTCCTTCCTTCCTTCCTTCCTCCCTCCCTCCCTCCCTCCCTTCCTTCCTTCTCTCCCTCCCTCCCTCCCTCCCTCCCTCTCTCCATCCTTTCTCTCTCTCTCTCTACACATACTTACTTACCTACCTACCTACCTACCATCTATCTCTCCCTTGACATTCTGTAGAGATATCCAAAACAGGGGAAGATTACTGAAACACATTAACAATAGAAGAACTATCATAGACTCTAGGTTTGAGGCTACGGCACTGAAGCTTAAGACAGTGTGGGACCTGCACCCCCCAAAACTATCCAATCTGTTGTTTTCATTGAAAAATTCAGAATGTAAAGGATGAAGTCACCTGAAGAAGTCAATAAATAGAGAGAGGGAGCCAAATTGGGTGGAAGAGAAACAGAATGAAATAGCTGGGCCATAAATAGACTCAGCCTATTTTGCAACCCTTCTTTTTGCAAAGTTCTCTTTATGCATGCACACACACAAACTCGCACACTTGAATATCCATCTCTTCACTTATTCCTGTCAATTGAACAGTAAAGTAAAATCTGATGGGTGATAATTGCTAACAGAGCAATTTCTACAAGCAAACGGGGTTCCTATCGATAATTCAAAAAAAGTTATGCAAGTCAATTAAGGCAGAAAGTTCTATCGATTCGATATAAGTTGAGATTGATTTCTGCCATCTTGCTTCAAGTTCACGGTGAATTGTGGTTCTGAGCAAGGAAGAGAAGTCTAAATGTACTGTAACTTTCAGGCATAGCTACATGTTTATATTCACTTTGTGTTATAAACAGCTTGATTCCTTTTAAATCACATGCTTCCTTGGAAGCCAGAAGCATTTGAATTGTATTACTTTGCTTGCTTATTTGTTCTGGGTTTCTGTCCATCAAGATGGATCACGGCACAACAAATTACACAAATACTATAATGTAATGCACATAGAGGTAGTTCACAGTTAACAATGGACTAGAATCTCCATCATCAAGTAACAGAATGACAGAGTTGGAAGGAATCTTGGAGGTCTTCTAGTCCAACTCCTGGATAGGGAGGAAACCCTACACCAGTGATGGCTAAACTTTTTGCTGTCATGTGCCAAAAGTGGGGGGAGCATAGGGGGGGGTCACACACATGCGTGCCCATAATTCAATGCCCCCCACCCCGCACATGCACATGTGACCCCCCCATGCTCCCCACACTTTTGGCATGTGATGGCACAGTGGGCCCAGTAGGCCTATTTTCCGTCCTCCCCAGGCTCCAGAAGCTTTCTAGGAGTCTGGGGAGGGCAAAACGGCCTTCCCTTCTCCCCGGGAGGCCGGAAACGGCCCATTTCCCGATATCCGATGGGACCGGAAGGCCCGAAAATCAGCTGGTCAGTACACACATGTGTGCTGGAGCTGAGCTAGGGCAAGGCTTGTGTGCCCACAGATACAGCTCCGCGTGTCACCTGTGGCACGCGTGCCATAGGTTCGCCATCACGGCCCTACATCATTTCAGACAAATAGTTGTCCAATCTCTTCTTAAAAATTTCCAGTGTTGGATCACCCAAAACGTCCAACTTGTTCCACTGATTAATTGTTCTAACTCTCAGGAAATTTCTTCTTAGTTCTAGGTTGCTTTTCTCCTTGATAAGTTTCCATCCGATGCTTCTTGTTCTGCTCTCAGGTGCTTTGGAGAATGACCCTCTGTTCTTTATGACAACCCCTTAGTAATGGGATCATAAAGGAGGACATCATCTGACTGCATCACTTAGTGATGGCAATCTCAGCAGTTATTAAGAAAAAAAATGGTCAGTCATCAGTTGACCTTAGATTTCAAGTATGCACACATGCAGGTAAGGTGAGGGAATGTTATGGCCTGTCGGCCACCAGTCTCTCCAACAGCTGAATCGGAGGAGGAGGAGGTGTGGGAATCAGGGTCAGCATCAAGGCAATCTGAGAGCTCCGAGGGGGAAGAGGGAATGGAGCTGGCAGTGTGAGAGAGAGAGACAGAGGTGGAGCCTGGACTGTCTGTCAGCCCTCAGATGGAGAGTCAACAGTCCCCAGGTCTGGAGGTGGCTGATGAGGAAGAGGAGGAACAGCTGGGTCCCATGTCTGATATGCAGATGCTCAGAAGGCAGAGGAGAGCAGTGGAAATCTGTGGGCCGATCCTGGGGAAAGAAGAGCCACCACTGCTAGCGAGACCCCACCCTAGCTCTGGGGATAAAAGGCAGGGGGCAGAGATGAGCAGGTGTGGCAGACAACTATTCATTTTCCGGACGGATGGACTTGTTGGTCTGCAATGGAAACTTTTTGCCAGGGCTGCTATCATTCCTAATAAAGGAATCTTTTGAGTTCATGTCTGAGGGTTTGTTGTGTTTGGGGAGTTGGGTCAGAACAGGGAAGATATGTGAGTAGTGTGTGATGTGCAACATGAGTGTGGAGGGGATAGGGATGACTATTTTTTAAAAAATTTTTTGATTTATATGCCGCCCTTCTCTGAAGACTCAGGGCGGCTTACAATGTGCTCAGCAATAGCCTTCATCCTTTTGTATATTTTATACAAAGTCAGCTTATTGCCCCCACAACTGGGTCCTCAATTTACCTACCTTAGAAAGGATGGAAGGCTGAGTCAACCTTGAGCCTTGGCGAGATTCGAACCCTGCAGTAATTGCAGGCAGCTGGTCTTAATAACCAGCTTAATAACAGGGTGCCTTAAACCCCTGTACTACCAAGGCTCTTTTATTACTAGGCAGAAGAGAACACGAGCCATTTATTGAAGTGACTTGTGACCTTCCCTGATAATCTCCTACTTTGATTGTGAGACCCTGGCATGGAAGGCTGCAAATGTGACTGAAGGATGCTATAACCACGGTATGAACTGGTTGCCAAAAATTAAGATCCATCTTAACCCAGCAGATGCTATTGTGCATTGTGTGTATGCATGTATGTGTATGAATATGTGTGTGTGTGGGTGTTTAGGTGCCATTGTAGTCACAATGTGTAGTCACAATTCCTGAATTATGCGTTCTTTTACAGATTCTTCTAAAGAGAAGCTGCAGCCTTTTATAAAAGAACTCATCTGACAATTAAAAAAAAACCAATTAGTATTGCCAAGTCAGCAGGATGTGGTTGTAAAAGGACCTGCAAAAATCAGGAATATAAAATGCCAGAGCATTCTGTGTCCTCTTACAAAGAAATTTTGTAGTCCCTCAGAGATAAAACTGGAAATTCTGCCGAGCATCTCCTGGATCGTAAATGCAACAGTTACTGTTACTGTTTAAAAGCGATCTCTAGTATTAAGTACCTAGTAAAACTGGGAATTCAGAATTTTAAATAGTGGGATTTAAAGCTCCCCAAATTCTTGGACGGAGGGGTAAAGGAGACCACATGACACAGGAACAAGATAAATGAGATGTTTTCTATTTCAGAGAATTGCAAGTGAATGGCTTATGTACACAATACAGTAGTGGAAACCTTTTGGGAAAAGTGTATTTTCTAAAAATAGCTAATAACTCCACTTTTTGGGGGGAGTAGTACCATAAAATTATATATCAATGGAAAGATAATTTAATCAAGAATGTAATGCAATAACTTTTATGAAGGATTTGCTATTAGAATAGCAGTTACAGTATAAAGAAGAAAAGTGAAACGTAGAAAAAATGAGATATACAAAAATTATCACCATAGAAAAAAGGAGATATACAAAAATTATTACTATGTCAGTTAATACTTAGTTGGGTAACCTTTAGCACAAATTACAGCCTTACAATGTCTTCCCATGGAGTGAACCAAGTCTTTTAGTTCTTCAGCTGTTACAATGTGAAACCAAGATTGAAGGATTGCTTCTATTAACTGGGTTTTGTTTCTGGATCGCTTCTGACTAACAAGTTTCTTTAGGCGGTTCCATAGATTTTCAATTGGGTTAAGGTCTGGACTATTCCCAGGCCATTCCAGCAGTGGAATATGATTATTTTGAAACTCAAAAAAAAAAAAAAAAGAAAGAAAGAAAGAAAGAAAAAGAAAGAAAAAAAAAGTGGTGTTATTAGCCATCAAACCTCACAAATACACTTTTCCCAAAAGATTTCCACAATTTTGGCCACTACTGTAAGTACCGTATTTTTCGAAGTATAAGATGCACCAGAGTATAAGATGCACCTTAGTTTTTGGGAAGGAAAATAAGAAAAAAGCTGATTGGTGGGTGGATTGGCCTCCTGGAATACCTCCAATCAGCTGTTCCCAGAGGTGAATTTTAGCAACAGGTTCCTTGGTTGTGAGCTCTGTGCCTTGCTTTTTTTGTTTGCTTTTTTCCTGTCTCTGAAAGCCTCCGAAACAGAGCTTCAGAAAAAAAAGCCTCTGAAACTCTGTTTGGGGGCTTCTTTTCTGAAGCTTTGTTTCTGATGCTTTTTTCAGCCTCTGAAACCTCCGTTTGAGAAGCTGGGCTGGGCTACATTCGGAGTATAAGACACACCCAGATTTTCACCCTCTTTTTTGGGGGAAAAAGGTGTGTCTTATACTCTGAAAAATATGGTAAATAAGCTTATTTACCTTAACATTTGCCCTGTGGAGCTATGTCCTTTGACATACCTCTGACCCCCATTTCAGCCATGTTTAAAAGAGCCTTCAAAACCTGTCTCTTTCCCAAGACCTTGTCCGAAGTGACACATTTGATTATTTTTTAACACTTCTAATTCTTCCAGCATTCTGATTGTTTTTATCCTATGCCGCCCAAAGTTACTGTAGAGTGGAGCAGCCTTGTAAACTCCTAAATAAAGAAATAAATAAATCCCATGGATTTAAAAGAGAAAGTATCACAAAGAAAATCATGCTTGCATCTTGATCAACTCTTCACCTTGGTTGCCTACCTGAAGATTTTCAAACTCTTTTTAAGGGTTAATATCATTTGTTCCACAGAGAAACTGGCAACCCACTGGCTGAATTTTAATACTGATGGAAATCATGAAATATGTTCTACTGAGTTAAAGTGAGAACTATGAAGGGATTTTGCCTGAATCCAACCTATAATCAATTTATGATTATGGGGTTTTGTTTTTTTTTTAAAATTTGATTTATATGCCACCCTTCTCCAGAGACTCAGGGCGGCTTACAATGCGCTAAGCAATAGCGCATTGATTATGGTTTGTCATGTAGTCAGATGTTTAGACTGAATTTGGCATTTTTATCTGCCTATTAAGATTTGGGATAGATGTTAAAGTTACTGTCGCAGGATGTAAGCTGTTCCAAGGAAAGCTGCCTTTTACAATTGACTGATGGAGATTTTGTCAATGTCTACTGTATTCAATGTTTCAATATTAATGGCGCCTATTATTATTGGAACTGCCTTTGCTTTCTTTTGCCACAGTTGTTCTATTTCTATTTGCAGACCTCTGTATTTTATTATTTTCTCCAGTTCTTTCTCTTCTCTTCTGTATTCTTCAGGTACTGCCATGTGCATTATCCAGACTTTTTTGTCGTTCTTATCAACAATTGTTAAGCCCTGGGATGTTATGTGGCAGGTGCTTGCCTATTTGAATTCTAAAGTCCCAGACCACTTTCATTCTTATTATTGGTAGTATTAGTATTATCAATAATGGCACAGGTTGTATATGTAAAAAGAAATTTTTGCAAGATCATCATCAGTATGTTTTGTAGCCTGGCAACAAGAAATGTATACAACAACGTCAATTACGACAAATGCATATGCTCATATGAGAAAACACATTAATTATTGTATGTTTTTCTCTCTTTTTTCTACTTGATAACAGATGTACAGAAGGAATTAAAGGAACTGAATAATTTTATGTTAATTAATTCTCTATAAATAAGCAAATATTTCTTCTTGGAAACATATCACGAAGCCTTACTCAAAGTTTCCACCTGAATTTCAATACATTCATTAAGAAGCAATGATAACACACACATATATATATATATTACTGCATTACCAATCTCTATTTGCCCTTACCTGTTTTAAAAATCTTCCTTTATTTTACATAAATTGATTCTGCAATAAGAATTCCAGTGCCCTTGTTCTTTAATTTAGAGAAAAGTGAGATAAAAGATAGCCCTTAAAAATCAAAGAATATCAATCAAAAGCCCGCTGTCAGCACTGAGCCTAATAATGAAATAATGATTTCATAAATCATTTCCCACAAATTGGGAGAAGGTATCATCTCCTCGCAAATCTTTTTTTCATAAAAAGCTAAAGCATCATTGGCCATCCGTTGTCTTTAAAGAAAAGAATAGAAAGGGTATTAGCATTCACATGATAACATTTCCCACCCCAATACAACATTTTCCTCTGCGAAATATGCTGTGAAAAAGAGATGCCAAGTACTGTTCAAAAGAAAAAACCGATCGATCCAATAATTTGCCCATTTAGCCATCGTGCCAGAGAAAGTGTGAAATTGATTCAAAAATGGGAAACTAAAAATCAACGCAAGGACCCTCTGTAGGTCAAAAGGGAGCTTGGAAATAATTTTATAAAAATAAATAAAGACCAGTGTTTATATACTTGTCTTCCACGAAAAAACCCTCTGTATGATATATATGGAGTGTACACTGTGCTCCAGTTAATAGTGCAGTTCAAAGAAACTGTTTTTAAATTTGCAGTATAGCCCATTTAAAGAACAAAAGTTCACTACATTTCTTTAAAGAAATCAACATTTTCCCATTAGGACAACTATACCGATTATAATCGTGTATGAATGATGTCAATAACTTTTTTTTTTATAAAAAACAAATCTTTTAAATGTTTATTTAAATCAGATTCCCTGTTAACAAGCCTTTTTGCTCTTTTGCTACTCATTTCTGAACAAAAAAGCAGAAACACTTTAATAAAAGAGGGAATGATTCTATATGGGTCATTTTTACAATAGTTGCTCTTCCTGCTTAGGAGCTAATTAATTTGTTATCCACTTACAGGAAGCTGTAAGAGTACTTCTCTATGAAAAGCTCCTGGCCTTTTCTCTCCTGGATGATTAGGGAACAAAAAGATGGGTAAATTGTTTGCAATATAACTATTCTTTAATGAAGGATGCTAATATTTACCAAGTCTCCTTTGCTGCCTTAGATTGATAATCTAAAGTCAAATTTGAAAGCCGAAAGGTGAATAGGAGTCTGCTGGAATGAAATGGAGTGGATGTCAGTGTTTCAAGTAATGCACCCATAGAAAGTAGAACTCCGAGGCAGGTAACTCTGAGGCAAGTAAATTCCTCAAATAATAATTTATTGGATATATCATATTGGCACAATTAATGAAAACTGACTCTGAAAGTTCCCGCGGTTTTCACCTAATTAACAAGTGAACGTTCCCCCTTCCCCCAAGTCATCAGTCACATTGTCCAATAGAGGCGCTGGCCGGGTGCTTCGTTACTCCACTCATCCTTTCCCCAGCTCCTCAGCACCTGTCCTTGGTTCCCACAGGAAAAGTTTATGTTTTGACGATCTATTTATCTATTTCCCCCCACTCCATGTCCCTTCTTCTGTTTTGTGGGAACTCTGAAGCTTCAAAGATGGCCTCAGCCAGGTTCAGTTCAGGGTTGACTGGAGTGGAGTGGAGTGGAGTGGAGTGGAGTGGAGTGGAGTGGAGTGGAACTGAACGGAACGGAACGGAACGGAACAGAACAGAACAGAGCAGAGCAGAGCAGAGCAGAACAGAACAGAACAGAACAGAACAGAATAGAATGTGATTGGACACACAAGGAATTTGTCTCCAGTGCATAAGCTCTCAGTGTGCATACAAACGACAAAGTAACATAATCGTAATAATGTTAACAATAAGAGGGTAGTAGAACAGATGAGAAGGGTAATAGTTATACAGCCATACTACATGGGTAAATGTCCTTAGACACAAGACAGTACTGTGGGAATTAGGTGTTCATCAGAGTGACACCATGAGGCAAAAAACTATCTCTGCATCTAGTTGTTTTGGTATGCAATGCTGCATAGTAGCATTCTAAGGAGAGGAATTGAAACAGTTTATGTACAGGATGTGAGGAGTAGATATTGTAGGTATTTTCTCTGCCCCCTTTCTGGATTGTGCAGTACACAGGTCCTCAATGGAAGGCAGGCTGGTTGCAATTGCTTTAGTTTTCTTTTTTCTCTGCAGTCCTAATTATTCATTGATGTCTGTACCTGTCCGGTTTGGTTGCTGTTTCTGCAAAGTAAGAGAAGGATTGCTTTCTTTGAAATTGGAAAAGTTCCATGGACCATATTTTGCAAGAAAAAATCTTTGGAAATGCTTTCAAGGGCATTGAGGGTATTTGGAGATCTGGTCAAGGAAACCACCTATGTGCCAAAATCCATCAAAAATGGAAGTGTTCTAAGGAAACCTTTGCTGATTGACTGTTATGTGACTCACTGGGCATTTTTAAGCTTCTTGAAATATGGTTGACATGTTTATGAAAATCTGTGTTGACCACAAAGTGGAAGGAAAATTCTATGTCTCACTCTCAGTTTCTTGAGAGTGATAAGAGGATAAAGAGAATAGAGTGTTATTGTTTTCCTTCTTTAAAAAAATAAAATAAAAATGACAGTAGTCCCCTTGACAACTCCACACTTAAATGAATTTTTGGCTTTTCGTATAGGTAAGGCAACAGTTTCGGAGTTTCAACATAAAATGGGAAATTAGGGCCAAAGCTTTGAAGTATAAAATATGCAGCATTTTGTACCTTAAAGAGGGTTTTTTTTTTTTTTTAATTTGATTTATATGCCGCCCTTCTCCGGAGACTCAGGGAGGCTTACAATGCGTTAAGCAATAGCCTTCATACTTTTTTGTATATTTATACAAAGTCAGCTTATTGCCCCCACAAACTGGGTCCTCAATTTACCTACCTTAGAAAGGATGGAAGGCTGAGTCAACCTTGAGCCTGGGGAGATTCGAACTAGCAGTAATTGCAGGCAGCTGGATGATAATAACAGGCTATTAGTCTGCTGCGCCACCAGGCTCTTTTGTAACTTTTGTAGTTGACTTCTTCTTTTCTTTTTCTTTTTTTTAAAAAAGCTTATTAAGAACAGTGTATAGGAAAACAAACAGTGTGGTATTCAGCCAGTTCAGATTGATTCAAGTGAAACGGTAGTGGCGACTTGCGGGTGGGGTGGTGGTGGGCCCGCCCACCCACTCATCTGGGCGCTATGCCATGCTATTTAGCCACGTTTACTAAGCTGCATGCATGCATGCAAGCCACACACACAAGCAAAGCACATGCACAGAAGGCCACATGCACATTTTCGGTGCACGGAAAACCGGTGGTAAAATTATCTGTAACCACACCTCTGAAAACAAACCAATACAAACGTACAAAATTACAGAACATAAAACCAGAACAAAGAATGATGACTGCAGTGACAGAAGATAGTAGAGAAAACAATGACACAGAGGCATCAATTCAGCCATAAATCCACACGAGCGCCCTGATTTTTTAGCTGGCACAGAAAGTCAGCTAGGTTTATTATTAACCTAACTAAGAACAAGGATTCCATAATAATGGAATATTAAAAGCATATGCTATTTTTCATTATAAATAGAAGTGCTGAAACTTTGAAAGAAACTGTCATGAATTCTCACCCATTCTGATTATAAATGTACCACCTATTTCCAAATCCTTAATTTGAATAGCTCCCCGTTATTATAGAAATACCTTTTTTTTTCAATCCTACCAATAGTACTTTTCTGGAGTGAAGTTTGTGTGTTATAAAAATTCTTTTATTTTATTTTTTTTTCTTTTCAAAAAATTGGCGGAAATTCTCCTTTCTTAAATAATAATGATTAGAATCAAGCAGCACAATTCTCTTGTGTCCTTGAGGATTGCTAACTGGAGGAAATTAGCAATAATGTAAATGTAAATGTAATGTGCATATTCCCTCTGTACTACAATTCAGAAAAATGCATTCATTACTTCTGCATTAATGTTTGCACTGCTGATATCAACAGAGAACACTATAATTGCCCTGACAGTCAGAACTGAAATAAGAGTATTAATAGTGCAGGATCTTACTAGATCTGTTGAGGGATCTTTTTAAAGTGACTCACAGCATGGCTATAACTTTCTGTGATAACAGTTGGAGCATGTGGAGTCACTGTTTAAAGCACATTTTAAATAATGGCTTCTTTAATGAGTCAGGTGGTTAAGGAATTGACTCATTAAAGCAGCTGCATCTTTTTTTTTCCCTTCAGGCTAACATGTTCCTGGGTTTTCCAAATCAGTTGAATATTTTTGAAGCATCCTCTCTTCTATTACCTATCCTACAGTAACATTTTTTTTTTTTTTTGAAAAATCACACTGCTAGACCATAACAGGAGATCCTTTCAGTTTCTCCATCTTTACAGTTTTCTGATAGGAGAAGGAAAAAGAAGCAGAAAAACAGAGTTTGAAGCGTGATAGAAGTATGAATGTTATTTCCCTTACTGATGAAAAGAATAGGGGTTTCTAAAGCCATAAGCAGAGGTGGTATTCAGCCAGTTCGGACCGGTTCGGGAAAACTGGTAGTTGCCCAAAACGAGGGTGGGGGTATGTGGTGCCCCCCCAATGGCCTGTTTTTGCTTCCAGGAGGCTGCAAGGAGGCCTACTAGGCCCAAAATAGGATCCAAGGATGTGTGGCATGCCCACCAGGGGTGAAATGCTCCAGGTTCAGACCGGATCCAGTAGTGATGGCAGCAGGTGGTTCGGAGAACTGGTAGCAAAAATCCCTGCTCCCCCCCCCCCCATGCTCAGCTGAGCTGCGTGATCGTCAGAGGCTTTTCTTTTTCTTTTTAAAAGCATTTTTTCTACAACCTCTTCGGCTGAAGAGGTTGTAGAAAAAATGCTTTTAAAAGCCTCTGATGATCCCAACTGAGTTGCCTGATCAGCAGAGGCTTTTTTTTTTCTTTTAAAGCATCTGCTGAACTTCTTCGGTCCAAGAGGTTGTAGAAAAAATGCTTTTAAAAGCCTCTGATGATCCCAGCTGAATTGCCTGATCAGCAGAGGCTTTTTTTTTTCTTTTAAAGTGTCTGCTGAACCTCTTCGGTCCAAGAGGTTGTAGAAAAAATGTTTAAAAAAAAAAAAGCCTCTGACGATCAGGCAACTCAGCTGGGATCGTCAGAGGCGTTTAAAAGCATGTCACATCACCTTCACCACCAAGCCACACCCACAGAACCAGTAGTAACAAATTTTAGATTTCACCACTGATGCCCATGTGGCCCGTTTTCACTCCCACAAGGCTGCAGGGAAGCCTACTAGGCCCAAAATGGGGCGTGGGAGGGGTGGTTGGCCCGTTTTTGCTCCCAGGGTGGTACAGGAGGCCGAGTGCTGCCTGTCACACACCCTGGCCAAACCCACTATGGCCACGCCCACCCAGCCGGTCATTAGGGCAGAGAATCGGTTGTTAAATTATTTGAATCCCACCACTGCCCCCATCCTTCTGAGTTGGGTAAAATGAGAACCCAATTCATTGGGGGCAATATGCTGACTCTGTAAACCGCTTAGAGAGGGCTATAAAGCACTGTGAAAGCAGTATCTAAGTCTAAGTGCTATTCCTATTGTTATTTCCCACATATTTCTAGTAGCAAGAAAGCATTTCAATCTGCAACAGAATACAGTCAGCTTCTCCTCATACTTCTCTTCTTCACACATACAGTAAACTTCTCTTCCTCCTCCTCTTCTCTTTCTCTTTCTCCAGTAAAAGATCTTAATCAACGAAGATTCATCGAAAACTGACTGACTGCCCAATACATCACTTTTCCAATTTATGTAAACTTCATTGGACACTCTGCTGATGCAGCTTCAATGAATCCCAACCATATGTATTAAAGTGTCTTTTATAAGAGAGGAACAGGTTTTTTGCAATGTGACTGAATTGGGGCAGCCCCATTAAAACTAGAGATATCTATGTTATCCCAGCAAGGGATTATATTAAATAAAATGCCTTTGACTGACATGAGTTTCCTATTACTCAGTTCGTCCTTTGCTGGCAGAACAGGAGTACATATAAATTGCAATGTCAAGGAAACTCGTCCCCAAGGCTGCGGATATATTTCTTGCATTTACAACCTGATTGAACCATACTCAGAGCTGCAAATAAATGCAAGTAACAATTGACTGGACCAAAAATTCAGGAAGAGTTTGGTAGTATTTTTTTTTTCTTGAGTACCAAATTTTAATAAAGGCATAGGTTTCCCCAAGGAAGAACACGTTCAACCACCTTATATGGTTCTGAACAATTTATTTCTAGAAATCGTTTGGGAGTGGAGAGATTGCACATTATGAGAAGGAAACAAAATGATGGAATAGGCTCTGTAATTTTTAGTGCTCCAAATGGAGAGTTTTGCATCAACTAGAAGCTAGTTTCAATAGGTAAAGGTAAAGGTTCCCCTTGCACATATGTGTTAGTCGTTCCCGACTCTAGGGGATGGTGCTCATCTCCATTTCAAAGCCGAAGAGCCAGCGCTGCCCGAAGATGTATCTGTGGTCATGTGGCTGGCATGACTAAATGCCAAAGGCACACAGAACACTGTTACCTTCCCATCAAAGGTGGTCTCTATTCTTCCACTTGCATTTTTTATGTGCTTTTGAACTGCTAGGTTGGCAGAAGCTGGGGCAAATAACAGGAGCTCACCCCGTTACACGGCACTAGGGATTCGAACCGCTGAACTGCCGACCTTTCGATCAACAAATTCAGCGTCTTAGCCACTGAGCCACCTTGTCCCCTTTCAATGGAAGAAAATATTTGTAACTCAGGAATGAATTGTCGGGTCTTAGGTGGTTCCTTCTTCCTCAAACAATAAACAACAGGCTAATCAAATAATCATCAAGGACACTCCCACCAGAAGATCAGGGCAAGCCACTAGTATATAGGTAGAAACCAAAACCCATTCCATTCTAGCACTGATGAATTACCTAATTTGGTAATGAAATGTCTGCAAGAAAACAACCAAGTTCAGAGAGCACCAAGGACCCCACAGAAGTAACTCTGTGGAATAAGCAAAATGAAAGGCTCTTGCTGTAGGAGATGACAAGGTTGAGCCAGAGGGAGGGGTCAAATGTGTCATAAGTCACGAGTCCCTACATGCCTGCAAGAGATCTAAGTCCAGCCCAACTTGGATGCCTCTCTTATCTCCTACACATTTCCCTTAGGGGCCAGTTGGCCAGTTTCTTGTAGAGAGCTTAAGCTTACAATAAATTTTTATACTCATTTGAACTGCCTGAATCTCCTGATTTACTGGACACTTGACATTTGCATCATTATTGTAATTCTATAATAGCACGGAAGTCTGCACTACTATTAATCTTCACATCATTCCCACCACCCATCTCCTTCCACTTATGACTGTATGACTGAAACTTTGTTGCTTGGAGCCTTACGATTTATATTGACTGTTTCCTAATATGATTTGATTGCTTATTTGTTCCCTATGACTATCATTAAGTGTTGTACCTTATGATTCTTGATGAACGTATCTTTTCTGTTATGTACACCGAGAGTGTATGCACCAAGACAAATTCCTTGTGTGTCCAATCACACTTGGCCAATAAAGAATTCTATTCTATTCTATTCTATTCTATTCTATTCTATTCTATTCTATTCTATTCTATTCTATTCTATTCTATTCTATTCTATTCTGGAACTGCCATTTGCACAGCCCAGAACCACTCTTGGGAAATTAAAAAAGAAATGGTGGCAGGTCAGAAAAAAATATTACAGTGTTGAGCTATGATTATTTGCTTATTTAGTGTATAGCATAACATACATATGGACCAGCAATATAAATTAACATTTCAACTAGATTAGTAGAACCCAATAAAATATAAATGTCAAAAAGTTTTATGTTCAAATATTGATGTCTAGACCAGCTAAACATTGAAGCACAGAATTCTGTGTGTATGTGTGTGTGTATGTGCGCGCGTGTGTGCGTGTGCATGCGTGCGCATATATCTCTTAATCAGATACTGGACCAGTATATTCCCTCAGTTTACAGCCAGTCACAATATGATCTACAGTTAGATGTAGGATCCCACAGTCACTCTGAGGGGAAGATACTTATGCCCCATTTATAGAGAGAGTTCTGGCAGATGCCATGTGAGGTCCAAATCCTATTCAGGATTGACCATTGCTGAAGTGGTAGTTCAAAGCTTGGCTTTGAACATGGCTTTGTGGGGTTATTTATATGTCTTTCTATGACTGGGCATTCAGTGATTGATTTGGCTGTGATGAACTGTGACGGTAAAGAACCTCAAAAGGAGAAGAATGGATGGTGAGAAACAGCTTCGCGATTTTGCCTTCTGTTAAATGAGGGTGTTGTGATAGACCTCAACATATGTTCTACGGTAGCCATTTTGCATCAGTGCCCCTGACGCAAGGCTCACTGAGGCGAGACTTGAACAATGAGATTAACAATGGCAAAGAAAATTCTGGAAATTGGATACAGCTTACGATGGGGCCTGTATTCATGTAAAGATTCATTTAGGCATATTTGTAAAAAGAAACATGGTTAATGTCAGTTTTGGACTTCCCCTGTAGTTAAATATTTCTTTTTGATTTGAACGTCCCTTCTTTTCCTTACCTGTTAAATAAATTCTAGTTATGTTTTACATCTCAAGAAATCGTACAGATTTCTCTCTCTTTTTATCTCACATCTCCTTTAGAAGTTGGTCCCTCGTGGGCTGACGGAGGGAGAGTACTGTTTTTGGAGCTTAGAAATCATTTCACAGCTATCCTATTATTACAAGAACTGAGATCCCATAATTCCACATATTGCAAACAGCTTCTGATAGAGAAAGTGAGTAAACAACTAGGTCTCAGCTACAGTGAGTGACATTTTCAATAAAATGTTTGAGGAAAAGCAACCAAGAGTGAAACTGAAAGAACTGACATTTTACTTCTACTATCTTCTAGGTAAACTCTTTCAGGGTGCATGATTTCCCATAGCTGTGACTGTGAATGTAGATTGCATGAGTACAGAGAGCAGCAGAAAATAGCTTAGTTCGAATAAACAATAATACCCCTCTCTCCTACAACTTTCTCTCGGCACATTCCGTTCCCTTAATTTTATTCCTTTGGTTTTTCTGTTTACCTTTTCTCTCCTCTGAGCCGTACCAATCCTTTACTCACCTGGATATGTAATTTTTCTAGGTTCCTAAATCCAGAAGAGAAGCAACTCAGGGTTCTAATTTTTTTTACTACCGGTTCTGTGGGTGTGGCTTATTTTGTGGGTGTGGCTTGATGGTCATGTGACAATTATTTAGGATTTAGCAGAGGTACTGGTCTACCAGGCTTTTAACCTCTTGCAGAGCTGTACTGATCTACCCATTTATTTTTGCAGGCACTGGTCTACCCATTTATTTTTGCGGCACTGGTCTACTCATGTATTTTTGCAGGCACCGGTCTACTCATTTGTTTTCTTTTAACACTGATCAGCTGTAGGGCGGCCCTTTGAAGCCCCGCGGCAAGAGTTGAAACAGTTATTTTCCCTCTAGCCATCAGCTGGGACTCAGGAGGCAGCAATAGATTGGGGGTGGGGCCAAATAAAAGGCAAGAATAATGCGGGGGGAGAGGGGCAGAACCAGTTCAGTGACATCATATCGTCACCGCTATCGGTTCGGTAGAACTGGGCCGAACCGGGAGGAACCCACCACTGAAGCAACCTCGAAGTAAGGAGAAATTTCCTGACAATTAATCAGTGGAATGGCTTGCCTTCAGAGGTTGTGGGTACTCTATCAATGGAGGCTTTTAGGGAAGAGATTGGACAACCGTTTGTCTGAAATGGTGTAGGGTTTCCTGCCTGAGCAGAGGGTTGGACTAGAAGATCTTCAAAGTCCCTTCCAACTGTGTTATTCTGTTACTCCTATCTGTTCTTAAGCTTTGCTGCCTTAGTTTATTGGCTGCTCTTCTACCATGGAGAAGTTCAAACAGTGAGAGTCAGACTTACTTAGGGGTGGGCTTCAAAATTTTAGCAAGGGGTTCTCTGCCCGGTTGCTGGGTGAGCATGGCCATGGTGGTCGTGGCCATGTCAGTCTCCTGAACCACAGCAGGGGGGAGTGTTTTTGCCCTCCCCGGGCTCCGGAGGCTTTCCTCGAGCCTCCAGGCGGGCAAAAACAGCCTCCCCAGGCTCCGGAGGCCCTATGGAGGCTGGAAATGGTCCAAACTTCCAGTAGGTCTGTTTTTCGCCCTTCCCAAGCTTCCACACATGCCCTGCATCTACAGGCTGCATGGGGACTTCTTGTAAGGGAGGGGCGGGTGGGCGCAGCCAGCCAGGAGTGGGATTTGTGGGTTCTCTGAACTGCACAGAATCTTAGCTGCAAACCCTCAGCAGCCCACCCCTGGACTTACTAAAATGTCTTAAATTCTCTCATTGAAATGGCTTTCTCCAAGATACCAGATTATTTATATATATGTGTGTGTGTGTGTATATGTATATATATGTATATGTATATGTATATATATATATATATATATATATATATATATATATATATATATATGTGTGTGTGTGTGTGTGTGTGTGTGTGTGTGTGTGTGTGTGTATCCCCACCCACCCCGTCCTGCCCCTCCCAGGATTTTCCGTCCAGCCCGTTTTGGATGCCAGATAAGTGCAGGGCCTGCGTGGAGGCTCTGGAAGGGCAAAAATGGGCCTCCTGGAAGTTCTGGAAGTCTGGAAAGTCCGTTTTTGGTCTTCGGAGGGCCTCCAGACCCCAGGAGAGGCCATTTTTGCCCTCCCGGAGGCTCAAAGAAAGCCTCTGGAGCCTGGGGAGGGCAAAAACTGTGGTGCAGGAGGCTGAGTAGGCCATGCCCACCATGGCCATGCCCACCCAGCAACCGGGCAGAGAATAGGTTGCTAAAACTTTTGAATCTTATCCCTGGCTGCAGCCCATGGGGGTTGAGGAGACCCCTACTTTAAGAAGTCAGTTTCAGCAAAGATGCCAGAGATGAATGATCAATCCGTTCAAAAACAAACCAAGCATCTCTCCTGGAAATCTCTTTCCATTCAGACCTCCGGTGTGCCGTCCTATGCAAAGTAGTAAATTTTAGCATGGGTTAAGGCTATGACATATTGCATCCGGAACACTTCCTCACTTTTTTATTTTTTATTTTTAATATATAGTACGTTTGCGGGTGTCATTTGTTTTCCTGAGCAATTTGAAAGGAAATGGGCCATGGTGAGCTTCTGAGGCAGACGAGTGAATATATCTGTTCATTCTTGATAAAGAGACTGCACTGTCCTTTCTGGAGTCCGGAGAGAAGCATTTTATATTGGCGTTATTATGACTTATCTTGGGCAAACCAAGCATGTCAAGGTAGCAAATATATGCACCTTTTGAGTTAACAACCCCCTCCCCTCCATCTTCCAGAAGAAGAAGAAAAAATACAAATGATTGGCCAGCTCTTCTTTCTTCTTACAGAATAATGTTGTATGTGCTTTTTGGGGAAGGCATCTGTCATATTTGTAAGGCTTTTGTGCATTGTTTGTCAAAAGAAAGCAGATTAATCTCCTTAATATATCACAGAGAGTTTCCCAGTTTGATATCCGTTTATGCTCTTCTCATTCTGCTAGTTTCTATTTCTCAGCTTCAGTTATGACAGCTATAGTGTGGAGTTAGAAAAGAAGGAGATCTAATTTTATATCCTTCCTTAGATGACAGATATATATATATATATATTTGCTCCTTAAACTTGCCCATTCATTCCAGTCCAATTTTTTTTTACTACTGGTTCTGTGAGTGTGGTTTGGTGGGTGTGGTGTGGCTTGGTGGGCGTGGCTTGCACATGGCAAGGAAAGGATACTGCAAAATCCCCATTCCCTCCCCACTCCTGGGGGAAGGATATTGCAAAATCTCAATTCCCCCCCCCCACTCTGGGGCCAGCCAGATGTGGTATTTGCCGGTTCTCTGAACTGCTCAAAATTTCTGCTACTGGTTCTCCAGAACCTGTCAGTACCTGCTGGATTTCACCTCTGATCCATTCCCTAGCCTGTTCCTAGTGTACGTATGAGAAGAGCTGCCAGAAGGCAAGAGCAGCTAAAGCCAAGAGGACGACTCAGGAGTAGGGCCAAGAGATGATTGGCCCCTCCCATAAGGCTTAAAAAACCAGCAACGGCTCTTGGGCTCTTTGTCGGAAAACAACGTTGATTGTCTTGCTGCACTTATCTCTTGTCGGTGTCTTCTGTTTTTGAACTTTTGCCAAGAGAAGCCTTTGGCAGTTTGCCTAATTATACCAAGGTTGGTGATTAGACTGAAGAATTTGTGTTATGAAGAGTTTGTTTTAATTTAGTTTGGACTACGCTGAGAATGAGTTAATTCTCAGCTGTTCTAATAAAGTCTGTTTGTTTTGGAACTGTTTGTGTCGATTACTACCTACTTGGGCCTGGGTCACAACACTCAGTTGCAAGTTGCTTGAGATGGTCCTGTTCTTGAGAGTAGTTCCAATGCAACTGGAGAAGATGTTGCTGAACCAGTCCTTTCCCAACACCCTGAAAGAGCTGCACTGACCGTCAACAAGTTCATGAGGTCTTTTTAATTGCATATAAATTCAGAAACAGACCCCAACCAGTTCATTGGAAGTATTTGCTGCTTACATATAAATCACTGTAGCATATTCTAAGGATGCCCTGCAAATTGAACAAAAATATTGGTTGCTGTGCCAACAATATTCACCTAGCAGGCAATTTTTCTCTGTAGTGGAACCTACCATATTGCATGAACTTCTGCTGGAGAATAGGTGAGCCTCCAACTGTGAAGGTTTTTATCAAAAAATTAAAATGTATCTCTTCCCTTGATTTTCCTACCTGCTATTATCCATTAGCTGCCTTAATTCTTCTTACTTGCTAATTAACTGCTGCGTTTTATTGTGCTAATGATTTACCATCTTTATTATTTTCTTTTTAAAAATTTTATTGTGCTTCTCAGCAGTTTCTGTAAAAACCGGCGCTTGGTAATGAAAAGTGGTGTATAAATACTGCAAATGAATAAATAAATGAAAGGACCTCTCACTGTGAGTAATATTGTGGGTGATAAGAGGCTTATGTTTGTGCAGCCAGATAGCCTTTAACGCTTTCAGTGTTTCACCAGCTTCGTACGTCTGTCAGCAATTTATATAGAGAGAAAGAGAATGAGGGAGGGAGAGAGAGGGAGAGAGGGAGAGAGACAGGGAGGGAGAAAGAGAGTGAGAGAGTGAGAGAGAGGGGGGAGAGAGAGAGAAGGAGAGAGAAAGAAAGAGAGAGAGAGGGAGGGAGAAAGAGAGAGAGACAGGGAGGGAGAAAGAGAGTGAGAGAGGGGGGAGAGAGAGAAAGAGAGACAGAGAAGGAGGGAGAAAGAGAGAGGGGGGAGAGAGAGTGAGAGAAAGAGAGAGGGAGGGAGGGAGAAAGAGTGAGAGAGTGAGAGAGGGGGAGAGAGAGGGAGGGAGGGAAGGAGAGAGGGAGAGAGAGGGGAGAGAGAGAGAAAGAGAGAGAGAGACAGGGAGGGAGAAAGAGTGAGAGAGTGAGAGAGAGGAGAGAGACGGAGAGAGGGAGAGAGAGGGGGGAGAGTGAAAGAGAGAGAGAGAGACAGAGAGAGAGGGAGAAAGAGAGAGGGGGAGAGAGAGTGAGAGAAAGAGAGAGGGAAGGAGGGAGGGAGAAAGAGAGTGAGAGAGTGAGAAAGAGGGGGGAGAGAGAGAGGGAGGGAGGGAGAGAGTGAGAGAGAGGGGACAGAGAGAGAAAGAGAGAGAGACAGGGAGGGAGAAAGAGAGGGAGAGAGGGAGAGAGAGAGTGAGAGAGAGGGGGGAGAGAGAGAGAGAAAGAGAGAGAGAAAGGGGGGGGAGAGAGAGAAAGAGAGAAAGAAAGAGAGAAGAGAATGGCATTAGAATTTGGATTTTTTTTAAAAAAAAAAAGATAAAGATGGCTAAGAAATTTTGGAGTTTGCTATAGTCAAATCATCTGGCTTAGCCCTTGCATTTCTAAATGAAAAAGGCTTGGTCCAGCTGCACTCCGCCAAGTTTTTATATCATTATTTTGTTCTGCTTGCTGATTTGCACATAAATAAATATGTTAAAGTGTCCAGTCTCATGTATTATGCAAAGAAAACTATTTCCCACCCTTCTGAAAATAGTAAAACAAACTTCGCTTTATTCTATGCAGTGCTTTCCGCAAATCGTATTTTTGTCTTTCCTGTCACAGACAATTTCTATTTAGCACTGCACTTTGGAGCATCTCACGAGACATAGTGCACTGCAGTATATACATGTCTTTACTTAAATGTAAATTTAATGATAAGCAAAGTAAGTATGCATAAAGACATCAATTTGACCGAGCTTCTGTTGCTCATGCAATTTTGTTCATTCCTTGAATAACATTAGAAGAGTGTCCCAATTAATGAAGCGTTTGAACCCCAAAACAAGCATAAAACAAGAACATCAGTTTTAATCCTGCATCTTCAGCTCCTGTCTTAAATGTTCCCAACAAAGGAAAGTATGCTGGGTATTTAATGATTTATAACACACCTCAGGTCACCACAGGAACTATATATTCCAGATTTATGCCAGTCTCTTTCTCAGACATGGAGATTAAAATCATTCAAGACTACAAGTTGCATGACACCAGCCCTGCAAACAAAAAGCATCAGTCCAATGCTTATCTTTGTGGCCCAATTCAAGAATAATTCAACAACAAAAAGAAAATAGACTACTATTCTCTGTTTGGATAACTGAGA
Organism: Pantherophis guttatus; assembly: GCF_059756535.1. NCBI lineage: Eukaryota > Metazoa > Chordata > Lepidosauria > Squamata > Colubridae > Pantherophis > Pantherophis guttatus. Next base: position 121,908,243 of record NC_142067.1, on the reverse strand, counting down.
TTTGCAAACTGCCTTTTGGTGAATAACAATTCCATCTTCTCTTCAATTTATTTCTCACTTTATAAAAGAGGAAACATTAGAAGTCTTGTAAACCTAGCATTTCAGGTAGCAGGTAAAACTCACCTGATTAAATCATCTCTTATACATCATCATCATCATTGTGTAAAATGAAATAAGTCTGTGCTAGATCATTAATAAATTTATATTTCCTTACACAAAGAGAGAGAGAGAGAGAGAGAGAGAGAGAGAGAGAGAGAGAGAGAGAGAGAGAGAGAGAGAGAGAGAGATGGAGGTTAATTCAAGGCAAATGAACGTACCTAATACTCATTCCTCCTTTTATTTTCTTCACAACAATCCTGTGAGGTGGATTGGGCTGAGAGAAAAAGGGACTGCTCTAAAGACACCCAGATGACTTTCGTGCCTAAGGCAGGACTAGAATTCACACTCTCCTGATTTCTAGACTGCTGCCTTCATCACAATGCCAAACTAGTTTTAGATGTCAGAAGTGGCCATAGATTTCTATGTTTAAGGAACATTTGCAACACAATCTCGCCTAAAGAGAGGTTTTGTTTACGGCATTATAGAGAAGTTCTAAAGCATTTCCCCCCAATAAAATTCAAATTCATTGAAGTAATACAGGCTAAGCACAGGTTTACTGTCTGAGTGATATTTGCAACGAAGCTTACGTTCATGCCCAAGAAATCTAATCCCACACACAATATTTTGTTGCAAGTATCTTCAAGAAAGAATGAACGATGAGAGCTCTTGTGACATGTTTTCTTATTACACATCAAGATTCTCTTCGAGATAGGACAACCAAAAATTATTTACTTATTTAATTATTTACCCACACTGCATATCGGACATAAATACAAACAAGTGAGTCCAGAGATATTTTACAAGAAGAGTCCTCCATTCCTCTAACTGCAATAAAATACCTTATGCCACCAGACTCCAAATTTTGGGCTTAGACAATTTAGAACTACGCCAACTTCAGTCTGACCTAAGCGTAGCTCATAAAATTATCTGCCACAATGTCCTTCCTGTCAATGACTACTTCAGCTTCAACCACAACAATACACGAGCAATTAATAGATACAAACTCAAGGTAAACCGCTCCAAACTCAATTGCAGAAAATACGACTTCAGTAACAGAGTGGTCAATGCCTGGAAGGCACTACCTGACTCTGTAGTTTCTTCCCCAAACCCCCAAAACTTTAACCTTAAACTGTCTACTGTTGACCTCACCCCATTCCTAAGAGGTCTATAAGGGGCATGCATAAGTGCACCAGCGTGCCTACTGTCCCTGTCCTAATATTCCTTTTTATTTACTCTTTTCATGTATTCAAATTATGTTTCTACTTTTACCTGTTATCTTATATATGCTTGACAAATAAACTTATGATTATGATTCATTATATTTTAGCACTTGGGTGTACACATATGCCAAAGATGAAGTAGAAATGAGGAAAACATCACAAAACAAGTTCTCTTGCTTTTGCCAGGTTGAATGATCATCTTATTTTATCATCATTTTTGTTAGTGGAGATTAGTCTGTTAACTTCAAATAAATGAAAAATAATGGACATTTTTTTTTAAAAAAAATGAAAAATATCCTTGATACCTTTTAGGAGTTTAATAAATACGGATGCTACATATAGTTCATTAATTCTTTTGATAAGATAAGAGGAAGTTTTCATTGACGTGCATCTTATATTGGAAGAAGGGAAGAAGGAAAGAGGGGAAGAAGGAAGGAAGGAGGGAAGAGAGGGAGGGAGGGAAGTAAGTAAGTAAGGAAGGAAGGAAGTCTTTTGAGGCATTATAGAAAAAAATGTTTATTTATAGATGTAAATAATGTAGCAAGCTTGTGTCTACAGTGATGGTGGACATGGTCAGGCAAAGAATATAAGATAGTGTCTGTATACTGTGTTTTTAAAAAGTGAATGAAAATTGGAAGCATCCCATGTTCTCACTTTAGATCAAAGATGGGGTACTATCATCACCACCACCTCCTCCTTCTCCTCCTCCTCCTCTCATTGAGTGGTTAATGTTTATTTACACCTCTAATTACTCTGAAAAAGACACTTAGAAACCCATTAACCAAGACCCTAATTGCAATATAGACAGTCCCCCCAAGGCCCATTTAGACTCTGTCTCTTCCTTTCCCCCCCCCCCTCCCATCCTCTCACCGGTAACCATTTGATTTATCTCTGCCAAGCCTTTTGTTGTTCCTCCTGAGAATTCCGAAATGGACTCTTTCTTCTGAGCAAATTTCTTCTGGCAACTCCATCAATTCCACAATCTCTTTGCTTTCCCAGGGAGGAAGGGATTCTAAAGTGCCCTACAGTCGCTCATATTAATTCCGCAGAGAGGTGTGCAGCCTGAACCAGCATGATATGGACAAAGCTTGAGTGACATCATTCTTGCTTCAGCTAAATCAGCTTCCTGGGGGAATGATTGCTGAGGACTAGAAGACCACTGGGGCTAATCTCTAACTGTTCTTGACCTAAGGCTTCCATCCCTCGCCGTGTATATAATAAATCAAGGGCCTTTTTATGAAAAAATAAATAAATAAGGCAATTACCCTGAAAATCCAACACTTAATTGTACTCCGACACCTCTGGGACAAACAGTATGGGATAAATCCATGTCAACGTTTAAAATAACAAAAGAGGGAAATCAAGATATTAATAGGATCTAAACTACCTAATGATGGGGAAAGGCTCTAAGACACGGGGCTCGTGATAGCCTTCGTAATAAAATCGGGGAGACTGAAAAAAGTCTCACCAGATTTCTTCTATCTATTGCTGTCTCAGATGGATCACATGCTAGCAATGCAGAGCAGTTGTGGGTTCCACTTACCTTCGCTACCGGTTCAGAACTGTGAGCTCTGCGCATGCTCAGAGCATCCGTGATGACATCCGGGCGGGTGGGCGGAGCCTCCCGCCGCCACCGCTACCGGTTCACCTGAACTGGGGCGAACCGATAGAAACCCACCACTGATGCAGAGTTCAGAAAACTAAGAGAGCCTGGGAATATAGCCTCAGACGGAATGATAAAATGTGGCATGTAGTTCAAATCATGATATCACCCTTAGAAATGCCTGTTTTCAATTATGGTTGGTCACACAGCGTTCAGATTGGATTCAATATTTTTATCCACCTATGTTCCCAAGGACATGGAATAGGCAAATGTTGATGGTTTAAAATTTACATTAAAATAAGGAACGTATAGAACAAAATAAAATATAAAATGTGATTAAATATGTTGATTAAGTGGGAAGAGATGAAGAAAGTTAAGAATTAAGTACTGTCAGAAAGACGTTGAATTGTATAATTATTACGGATGTATTTTTGTTATGGAGGTATTTTAACTTGTATTTTTGGATTTTAAGTGTTAATAAAGGTTTTTCAAAATAGAAAATTTTAAAAAAAATTACATTAAACTATAACCTAAAAGAAAATTTCTATCAAAGATGCTGTAATATATTAGTGTAGTAGAGTATATCTGCATATACAAACAGGGTGGCCTTTTATAATTGAGGGATAGAAATGTTGTTTACGTGAAGATGTTCTAAGTGCTGTCCAATATTTTTTTGTTATGGAACCCAGTGTGCTGTTGTCCCAAAGGTGCTTCTTCAGGAGGCAACTGGACTTCCTTGTTTTTTGTTTGAAGACATTTTGCTTCTCATCCAAGAAGCTTCTTCCACTCTGACAGGATGGTGGGGAATGGAAGGATTTATATTCCTTGCAGACAGCTGGTCATTTGCATCCTTTTGGAGGGTCGTTGAAGCACTTGGAGGTTTACCTGTGTCTTCAGGGTCACCTGAGTGGTGCTCCTGGTTCCTGTAGTTTGCAATTTTTCCTACTCCCACGTCTTCAAAGAAAAAACAAGAAAGTCCAGTTGCCTCCTGAAAAAGCACCTTAGGGACAACCATGACCTGGATGACTGAGAATCTCTACAGACTTTCAGAGTGCCATTAACTATTGGGGCAACCAAAGCCAATTTATGCTATATTCTTTCAAGTCTGATTTTCAGGTCGTGATGCTTTATAATCTCCTCCAATTCTTTGTCTTATATTCTACTATCCACCCGGTATTGCCGCATCAATTATCCATACTTCCTTCTTTTTGTACCAACATTTACCTGGCGTGTTGTGAACCAAGACTTCATCAGTTTGTATTCTGAAACCCCACAATATTTTAACCTGCGCATTTTCAACTACTTCTTCAACTCCACGTTCCCATTAATTTTTCATTACTGGCACAAGATAATTTTTACAGAAGTTCCAGCGAATCATTTTGATGATGGTGTTACGTTGTTGGTAATCAATACGAGCAATTGTACTGCTTCTTCTGCTCCTTTGCACAAATTATTATTTTAATATATTAATTATTATTATTATTATCTAACAGGAGCAATCCGTAGATACACAGAATGAAAGAGAAATGATGCTCAGCCCTGCCAAGAGAAATTTACTTGTCCCAAAAAGCAATTTGCAATAATTGTAGCTTCAAATCTCTCAACAAAGCTGAGCCTTGAGTAGCTGAGACTTGTAATTGCAATTCACAGATAAAAATGAAGGTTCCAACTTCATCCTTCCGGCCAATTTTACATAACTTATTCCCAAGAAGCTTGCTCGACTATGCAACATATTTGTGTGTCCCACAGAATATGGGAAGTTCCAAAAGAGTTGTGCCAAGTCTACTTCATGGACAAATGTCTATAGAGATTTTCAGTCATCCAGGTCATGGTTTTCTCAAAGGTGCTTTTTTCAAAAAGACAACTAGACTTTCTTTGTTCTTTCCTTCGAAGAGGTTTTGCTTCTCATCCAAGAAGCTTCTTCAGTTCTTCTTCAGAATTGAAGAAGCTACTTGGATGAGAAGCAAAAGATTTTCAAAGGAATGTCTAATGGAGATTCTCAGTCATCCAAGTTATAGTTGTCCCCAAAGTGCTTTTTTCCAAAAGACAACTGGACTTTCTGGGCTGTTTTCCTTGAAGAGGTTTTGCTTCTCATCCAAGAAGCTTCTTCAGTTCTGAAGAAAGTTCTTCAGAACTTTCAAAGGAAAAAAATAACCCAAGGAAATCCAATTACCTTTTGGAAAAAGCACTTTTGGGTTTGATAAAGGGTGAGTTCAATCCCGCAAAGAGCAAAGGAGAGAGCTTACTGAAACAAACCCAGGTAGTTCTCGACTTACAACAGTTCATTTAGTGACCATTCAAAGTTACAACAGTATTTATGGACAGTTCAAAGTTTACAATGGGACAGAAAAAAGCGGCTTACAACAATTTGTTTACACTTATGACCATTACAGAATCCCTGTGGTCAAAGATGAACTTTGTGGATCAGAAGGAAAATATCTTCAAGGAAAAACAAAGTCCACTTGCTTTTTTGAAAAAGCACCTTTGAGGCTTCATGGAAGAACTTCATAGATTCAAGGGGCTTTTCAATTCACTCCCATTAGACCCAGCAATGAGTTTCACATTACGTTACTACTGGTTCGCCATGCGCGCACACACTGCATGGCAGGGGAAGGATACTGTAAAATCTCCATTCCCTCCCCACTCCAGGAGAAGGTTACTGCAAAATCCCCATTTCCTCCCAATTAGCTGGGACTTGGGAGGCAGAGAATAGATGGGGGCGGGGCCAGTCAGAATTTTCACTACCAGTTCTCCGAACTACTCAAAATTTTCCGCTACCGGTTCTCCAGAACTGGTCAGAACCTGCTGATATCCACCTCATGTCTGGCCTCAAAAACGTGCCTAAACAGGATGGCATAGAGCCAGGGCAGGTGGGTGGGTGGGTGGGGGGCAGGCCCACCCACAGTTTCTGCTACCGGTTCAGGTGAAACGGTCCGAACCGGCTGAATGCCACCTCTGATTAGACCACGTTGAGGCCTAATCATATCCTGAGTTTTATTTCTAGTCCCATGCTGCCTTCAAATGCACCAATTAATTTCTTCCAGATAAAGCCATGGCACTGACTGAAATTAAAGATTTCTCAGATGGAAAAAAAACATTTCCAGATAGCAGTGCAAACATTGTGACTTTTACCTTCAGATCGTGATTCTCAGAATTTAACAGTAAGTTCCATACAACTGATATCACTGCCTCCAAACCACCAACATTCTCCTAAGAAATGTTCTCATTATAAACCGAAGTTGGTGTACGAGCTTTGTGCTGTCCATTGTTGAGTAATGTTGATGGCAGACTAATTTAATTCTTGCCAATAAAAAGCCACTGCCTCAAAGGTACCTGTAAATATTCCAACACATCTTGTCTTTAAATATTCCAGTGCGTTTTCAACGCCAACTTGCTTTTCCTTGGGGAATTCTAAAATTGTAAAGACGACAGCTAATGTACTCTTGCCTGCCCCAATCTTCAGAATCCATTGTGGGAAGTTTTAGTTTGCTCCAATTAAGTACCTAGGACATTTAAGGGCACATTCTGTTACAAACCTTTGGTATATTCTCAATGGTTGAGAAGTTTTTACTGTTGTCATGTAAGCATTCATAATAAAGTTAAAATTCAGTTCGATATTGTTGAGAGCAAAATAACAAAGCTATTAAAATTTATTTTAATCTACCATGTTACACATCTTAAAAATAATCGGAGGGCTACATCAGACTAGCATTATGCATGGTTTTATGCATGTTTATATGTCGTATTTCACCTATATTCGTGTTTCTATATTTCTTGCTTATTGGAAAGAACCAATCTTTTCTTGTATTTATCCATGGTTGGCCTACTGGGGGTTGAAAAGATCAATAAATCGCGTGCCACACATTGGCGGTTGTGGTGCATATTTTGAGTGACAGGGAGCCACAGCAGAGGGGTGAAAGAGCCACAAGCGGCTCCAGAGCCGCAGGTTGCTGATCCCTGCTCTAGCTATTAACATGTAAAGTGTGTCTACATGATTTGATATGGGGCATCTTTAAATCATCGGAGACTCTGAAAGAATAACTCAACCTTTGTCTACAGTGCACTCTGCACTCCTTGCCTTCAATTATGAGCATATTGCTGGTCTTAAGCTCAAGTGATGATAAAACATTGAGTTCAAGAGATGATAAGGCACTGAGTCTGACCCACAAAGTTAAATTGAATTTGCTGATAAAGGGTTATTCTACCTTTCCATCTCACTGCCAGACACCTGAAAACATGTACTTTGTTAACCCTTGCTTAACCTCAATCAGTCGCCTTCTTGAGCTCTTTAAACAAGTTATATATGGAAAACGTAGAATAAGCTGATTAGCAAAGGTATCAGCAAAGTACATAAGGCAGAAACATCCCCAAGAATAGCAGGGGAAAAGAGCAAAGTCAGTGTTTTGAAATAAGCAAACACTTAGTAATAAAAGGTTGAGAGCTAGCTAGACCCATGAACAGAAATTGCATTCCAAACAGACATTTAAGAGTTCCACCTCTTACAGAAAACAACGTCACCTCTTTTTCAATAGTAAAACAGACAACCTTCAAAGTTAAAAAAAAATCTTAATTTTAGAATGACCCATTAAATATATGTAGCAAACTAGAATAGCTGAATTATTCCATAAATTTATCTCGAGGCAACGGCTTATTTTGTAAAGCAAAATAATAAAAGGAAGAAGATCAAATGCCTACAAAGCCAGAATTAAGAAGACAGTAGCAGATAGTAAGTCAGGGGTGGGCTGCTGGGAGTTCGTAGAGGTTCGGGAAAACCTCTAGCTTAGATTCCGTGCAGTTTGGAGAAACCCCAAATCCCACTCCTGGCTGGCCCTGCCCATCCCACCCCTTCCAGGAGTCCCCACGTGGCCCATTTTGGATGCAGGTAAGTGCAGGGCACACACGGAGGCTCAGGGAGGACGCCCATTTCTGGCCTCCAGAGGGCCTCTAGAGCCCGGGGAGGCCATTTTTGCCCTCCTGGAGGCTCAAGAAAACCTCGGGAGCCTGGGGAGGGCAAAAATGCCCTCCCACCATGATGCAGGAGGCCAACTAGGCAACACCCACCCTGGTCATTCCCACCTAGCAACCGGGCAGAGAACCCCTTGCTAAAAATTTTGAAGCCCACCCCTGTAGTAAGTGCTACCTCTGCAAAGAAGCTGAAGAAACAGTAGATCACCTGCAAGAAGATCACACAAACACACTTACGATGACTTGATAAAGGAGCAACAATGGTGCCCTGGAAAATCTTCAAGAAATACCATTTTGCCAAGAACTGGTAGGACCATACAATAGAGAAAGTAATAGAAAATGAAGAAGTTAAAGAAAGAGCCTTGGTAGTACAGTGGTCTAAGGCACCCTGTTATTAAGACCAGCTGCCTGCAATTACTGCAGGGTTCGAATCTCGCCAAGGCTCAAGGTTGACTCAGCCTTCCATCCTTTCTAAGGTAGGTAAATTGAGGACCCAGTTGTGAGGGCAATAAGCTGACTTTGTATAAATATACAAAAGAATGAAGGCTATTGCTTAACGCATTGTAAGCCGCCCTGAGTCTCCGGAGAAGGGCGGCATATAAATCAATTTAAAAAAAAAAAGTCTTCTGGGACTTTAGAATTCAAACAGACAAGCACCTGCCACCTTCAGACTTAACAACTGTCAATAAGAAAGACAAAAGAATCTGGATAGTGGACGTGGCAGTACCTGGCGACAGCAGAAGAGAAGAGAAAGAACTGGAGAAGATAACAAAATACAAAGACTTGCAAAACGAAATAGAATGACTGTGGCAAAAGAAAGCAAATATGGTACCAATAGTCATAGGCACCTTGGGTGCAATCCCAAAAACATCTGGAACACCACTTGAACATCAGCAGCATTGACAAATTCACCATCAATCCATGGCCAAAGGCAGCTTTACTTGGAACGCCTTACTTCCTGCGATGATACCTCTAACACCACAAAACATCAACATCTGCCTAGTCTTCTGGAAGGACTCAATAGATGGATTAAAAATGGCAAATTCAGTCTGAACAACTGGGTGACAAATCATAATATTTCTTTTTTAAAAAACTAAACTGCCATTTTTGGGGGAGTGGATGAGTGGATAGGCGTACTCACTTTCTATGATGATTGCCATTCTGGTCTTAATTTCACATAGTTGAACTAAGTAGAAGGCAGGGGTGAAATCCAGCAGATTCTGACAGGTTCTGGTGGTGGAAATTTTGAGCAGTTTGGAGAACCGGTAGCACAAATTTTGAGTACTCGTAGGGCTTCTAATTTTACCATCATCATCATTTGGGTGTGATGAACTGGGGCAAACATTTCAAACTCTTGAGAAGGGAGCAAAACAGTTCATCATCTGGCACAGTGGTGGGTTCCTCCCGGTTCGGTCCGGTTCGGCCGAGCCGGTAGTGGTGACGATATGACATCACCGAACTGGTTCTCCCCCCCCCGCCCTCCCCCCCACATAAGAATAATTATTCTTACCTTTTATTTGGTCCCACCCCCAATCTATTGCTGCCTCCTGAGTCCCAGCTGATGACTAGAGGGGAAAAAACTGTTTAAACTCTTGCCGCGGGGCTTCAAAGGGCCGCCCTACAGCTGATCAGTGTTAAAAGCAAACAAATGAGTCGGGTCGTAAGTGTGAGGACTGGTTGTAAGTGCGAGGACCTTCCAGAAATGACTCTGACCAGCTAGCCACGCCCACCTCATCACATGACTTCTAAGCCACACCCATAAAATAAGCCACGCCCACAGAACCGGTAGTAAAAAAGTTTAGAACCCACCCCTGATCTGGCATAGTAAGAGCAGGTAAAAAAAAGGCATCATAAGAAGGTTAAAGCTTTTCTGTTACGGCCATACAGTATACCTACCTCCTTTAACGTCCCACCTGAATAAGCCCAGCCTTTCAATTTTCATTTATTTCACCCCAATTCTATTTTTCTTTCCTGAAAGATCAATGCAGCTAGCTCAAATTTTAAAAAAAGATATTAAATTGCTCCCCAAAAAAATTCTCCGAAGATTTTTTTTCAGCCCCATACTAAATGGCTAATGTTATCAAAGGATCATTAAGAACATTTGTCTTTTGAAAACAGAAGGAATGAGCCAATACTGAGAAATCACATTTGTTTTATTTTCCAGTTTGGGAGAGTAATATTTTGGCCCTTCTGTCCAAAAAAAGGAAAAGGCAGATCTAGATGCAGCCTGACAGTTATTTCTTAAATATAATTAGTGGCCAAGTCTCAGCTTTCTTGATTAATATCTTTGATGCATTGACAAAGAGGATTTTGTCACTTTTCTTTAAGAAGATGCTTATTCTTCCACTGAACATGGCAATAGAATGGAACGGAACGGAACGGAACGGAACGGAACGGAACGGAACAGAACAGAACAGAACAGAACAGAACAGCAATACCAATAGCAATAGCAATAGCAATAGCAATAGCAACAGCAACAGCAATAGCAACAGCTAAGTAATAGCACTTAGACTTATATATCACTTCATAGTGCTTTACAGCCCTCTCTAAGCAGTTTACAGTCAGCCTATTGCGCCCAACAATCTGGGCCTTGATTTTACCCACCTCGGAAGGATGGAAGGCTGAGTCAACCTTGAGCTGGTGAGATTTGACCTGCTGAACTGCAGCCAACAGTCAGCTGAAATAGTCTGCAGTACTGCACTCTAACCACTGTGCCACCTCGGCTATAGAAAAGAATAGAGTAGAGTAGAGTAGAGTAGAGTAGAGTAGAGTAGAGTAGAGTAGAGTAGAGTAGAGTAGAGTAGAGTAGAGTAGAAGAGAAGAGAAGAGAAGAGAAGAGAAGAGAAGAGAAGAGTTGGAAGGGACCTGGGAGGTCTTCTAGTCCAACTCCCTGCTCAAGCAGAAGATCCTATACCATTCCAGTCAAGAGGCTGTCCAGTCTCTTCTTAAAAACCTCCAGCGATGAAGCATCCACAACATCTGAAGTCTACCCATCCCACGGGTTAATTGTTCTCACTATTAGGAAGTTTCTCCTTAATTGCAGGTTGCTTTTCTCCTTGATTAGTTTACATCAGTGGTGGTATTCAGCCAGTTCTATCCAGTTCGGGCGAACCAGTAGCAGCGGTGGTAGGAGGATCTGCCCACCCACCCGGACATCATCATGTCCCATTTTGATGCTCTGCGAACGCGCGGAAGGTCCGCTTACATTTGCGAACCGGTAGTGAAGGTAAGCGAATACCACTCCTGGTTTACATCCATTGTTTCTTGTTCTGCCCTCTGATGCTTTGGGAAATAAATTGATCCCCTCCTCTTTGTGGTAGCCTTTCAAATACTGGAAGACTGCTATCATGTCCCATCCCCCCAGGAGTGAAATCCAGCAGGTTCTAACAGGTTCTGGAGAACCGGTAGCGGAAATTTTGAGTAGTTCGGAGAACTGGCAAATACCACCTCTGGTTGGCCTCAAGGTAGGGTGGGAATGGTGATTTTGCAATATCCTTTCCCCAGGAGTGGGGAGGGAATGGGGATTTTGCAGTATCCTTCCCGTGGAGTAGGGTGGGTATGGAGATTTTGCAGTATCCTTCTCCTGCCACGCCCACCAAACCACACCACGCCCACAGAATCGGTAGTAACAAAAAATTGGATTTCACCACTGGTTTCCCCCCACCCCCCAGTCCTTCTTTTCTCTAGACTAGCCAAACCCAAATCCTGCAACAGTGAAACAGTTCCATTCCACTTTCGAACATGCACTATCCTTTGGAGGAGATTTCATAAAACATTTCCTGTACTGCAGTGGGTGGGGGTGGGGGGATAAATCTTCACTAGAGAGTGCAAAAAAAAAAAAAAAGACAGAACCTGAACCATCAAAATGAGGCAGCTTCACAGCTGGTTCATTCCTACTTTTCGGTATTTGTATTGGACGATTTATAGACTCCACATGCCACCACTTTCACTTCGCTTCCTAACATTTGACACCGTCTTTTTGCAAAGTGCAGACGAGTTCATTTTGCAAACCTCTAGGAGGTGTTTGTCAGCTGAGTTGTTTTTTTGTTTTTTTTTTCCCTCAGCCTGAGATGACTTTGAAAAGGTAGGGAAAAAAATATCATGGAATCAATAATTAATCAGCATTTTCAGTAGGGAAAAATGTTCCTTGTTTAAGGATGCTAATTTTTCCTCGTCTTCGCTAACAAGCGGAAAACATATCCAGGAAGTATACTTGACTTTGGATTGGCTCTCTGTTTTCAAGTCAAGTCAGAAATGCTCATCTTTAAATGACATGTTATCAAATGTATTGTGTAACTATGTTTAGCAATAGCACTTAGACTTATATACCGCTTTACAGTGCTTTACAGCCCTCTCTAAGCGGTTTACAGAGTCAGCCATTTGCCCCCAACAAGCTAGGATCTCATTTTATCCACTTCGGAAGGATGGAAACCTGAGTTAACCTTGAGCCTGGTGAGATTCGAATGGTTAAATTGCAGGCAGCCGGCAGGCAGCAGAAGTAATCTGCAATACTACACTCTAACCACTGCACCACCGTGGCTCAGTTTAACTGAAAAATTAGGGGTTTGTTGCTCTGGTGGGAATGGAATGGGTGGAAAAATCCATCTGTTGCCTTATTCTACTTTTTGAGCCTCCTATGCAGTAGTGGGTTTCTACCAGTTCGCCCCAGTTCGGGCGAACCGGTAATGGCGGTGGCGGGAGGCTCCGCCCATCTGCCCGGATGTCATCACGGACGCTCTGCACATCCGCAGAAGGTTCTGCGCATGCACAGAAGTGCTGCACACGCTCACAGTTCTGAAACGATAGCGAAGGTAAGTGGAATCCACTATTGCTTCTATGGAATCCTGAACTTCTTTTACGGTTCCTAAATATTGTACCAGCAGCATAGAAAGTTGTGCTGCAAGATGGGCAGCATATAAATTTAGTAAATAAATGAATATAATGAAGTACTCATTAGCATTAGTCACCAAGGCAGTGTCTGATCACTCCTCCATTGCGGTTTGCTAATTACTGTATTTTTTGGAGTATAAGACGCACCTTTCCCCCCCCTTAAAGGTGGTGAAAATTTGGGTGCATCTTATACACCGAATGTAGCCCCGCCCACCCACTGGCCCCCACCCTTTGGCCTCTGCCTCCCAGCAATTTACCTCCTTGAAGCAAGCAGCAAGAAGAAACAGCCCATTTCAGCTTCAGCACAGCCTAATTAGCACAAGTTGAATGTTCATTGGATCAACCTCCTGACTTTCAGCTGTTTCAGGCTGCAGGGATTGCCATTGCCTATTGCTGTGCTGGCCTCTGCTGCTTGCTGCAAGGAGGTAAATTGCTGGGAGCAGATTTATCTTTTCTTGTGCTAATCAAGCTATGCTGAAAACAAAAATGAAAGTAAAGCAGGCTGTTTGCTGTTTGCTGCAATGAGGCAAAATTGCTGAGAGGCAGAGGCAGAGGCAGATTTCTTTTTCTTGTTTTCCTCACCAAAAAAGTTAGGTGCGTCTTATAGTCCGGTGCGTCTTATACTCTGAAAAATACGGTACATATTTTTTTTTAAAAAAAGTACTTCTGTTATCTTACTTTTCCTCTCGTAGTTTAAGAACACTTGCAAGGAGAGCTGGGCTGGGCTGAAATCATAAGGTTTATGATCGATGAAAGTTTGGACCTTTTCCATGGCTCAATAATTTCAAGGTACAGGTGGTAGGAAGAACCTTTTCTGATATTGGGAGATAACTTTGAAAGGCCTCTCTGCTATCACCAATTATGCCTTGTTACAAGCAGATCAAAACAGAATATGTAAATAGTGTTCAATCTAATTTGGCCATATCTTTAGCAGTTAAGTCACTTTTTTCTTTCTTTTTAATGGGATTGGAGGAGGACAGAATCTACCTGGTTTTGGTTCATCTCACAAAGTATTAAAATCCAAAGAGAACTCACCTCTGGTGTCCTAAATGAACATCATGGAATCTAATGGACTTTATGTTTCTTTCTTCCAGGTATCATCCAGACCAGTAGTGAAATTCAAAAATTTTCCCTACCGGTTCTGTGGGTGTGGCTTGGTGGGGGTCATGTGACCTACTTTTTTTTTTTACTTTTTTAGCATTTTTAACTAAAAAAGTTTTTAAAAAGTTCCAACAATCAGCTTTGACAATCAGCTGTGCCTGTGATTATCAGAACCTTTTTTTTTTTTTTTTTACTTTTTTAAAGCATTTTTTTACTACCGGTTCAGGCGAATAGGTAATAAAAAATGCTTTAAAAACAATTTTAAAAAGGTTCTGACGATTGAGGGCACAGCTGATGGTCACAGCTGATCGTTGGAATCTTTTTTTTTTTAACCTTTTTAAGCATTTTTTTACTACTGGTTCGGGCGAACCGGTAGTAAAAAAATGCTTTAAAAAAGTTTTTTTAAAAAGCTTCCGACAATCAGCTGTGACAATCAGCTGTGCCACATGATCATCAGACCTTTTTTTTTTTTTTTACTTTTTTAAAGCATTTTTACTACCTATTCACCCAAACTGGTAGCATTTTTTACTACCAGTTCTAGCGAACTGGCCCGAACCAGTAGCATTTCACCCCGATCCAGACCCTATTCTACACAGTGTTTTCTGTGTTTTTTGCATCCTAAATTTGATGTGAAAGCAAATTTCAGACTTCAGAACAACCCGAGTTCTAATAAAGCTTGGCAAAGATGCTTTTGTGTCTACAGAACCACATTAGTCCTACAAACTCTATCAAGGACTTGAACATCTTCAAATGCTCTTTAGTACATTGTCAGAAGTGATAAGAGCTTGTATGAGTTCTTATTTTGAAATCTCTTGGGTTATTTCTCTAAAGGTTACTGTTGTTGTTTTTTTCCTTGCTTGGAAGCCAGACTTGATGATTTACAAGCCAGACTTAGCTAGACATCACAGATACAAACATATTGAATAAGAAGCATCAACTCAAGGTATCCATGTTGACAAGTATAATTTCTGATGGATGAAAAGAGGCTAATATACATACCAAAATTGCCACAGGGAGGTGAAACAAGATCCTTTTGAGCATCTTAATCAAATTTTCCTGCTGCCTAATTTCTGAGGTTTTGCAAAAACTAATTTTCTTGAGATTTCTAAGACGTTTCTAAGAAGGAAAGATTAAAACTCTGGAGAAAAACTTTGCCCAGACATGTTGACAATAAAAATTATAGTAGTGGGCTGGGGGAAAAGGCTGATCCAGAAATATTTTAACCACAAATCACATCTTCTCTTCTGGTTCATTAGTTATTAGAGTTAGATATTAGATATTAGAATTAGATATTAGAGATATGTGAGAGAAAACTCACATTGTTTAATCCAATTTGCATCCTATTAGCTGAACATGACATACAACACCAGCTGTTTCAACCAAGCTCAACAACATAACCCTTAGTAGTCAGTCTGTTATAGTTTTATCACAAATGAGATCAAGGAAATATTAAATTATACATTTTGGGAATCATTCCATTCTTTTAACCTTGATCCAAAGGTTTGTTGAAAAAGATTTTTTTATTTATTTATTTTATTTCAAATTTATATACCGCACCTTCTCCCGAGGGACTCAGGGCCGTGTAAAGCCAGATAAAAAACATACAATACAAACATTAAAAACAATTAAAAAGATATATATTAATTTGGCCCCAATTTAAAATAACAAACCAATTAAAAATATTTAAAAATATATTAAGCCAGCCTGGCTTGCTGAAAAAAGAAAGTTTTAAGGGCACGGCGGAAGGCACCGAAAATGAAACATACTCTGTCTTAAAATACATACATTTTAAAAATATCATCATTCTTCTACTAGTTATCCATACTATAAAAGTTTAATCTATTAAAAAAACCAGAACAGTTATTTGAATTCAAATAAATTGTAATGGTTTCACTTAAATCTCTTTGAACATTGTCTTGTCAGCTAATGGAATAACAATGAAAGCTTTCATTTAAAAAAGAAAATCCCGTTGGCATAGTTAGGAATGTCCAGATCAGAGCTAAAGAATTAGTAATTGGAAGTTACTGCTTTTTACTTAAATTTATTTTAAAAGTAAATAATCACCAGCACCATCAAAACATTTTAAAGATGCTTATTGTGAATTTCTACTGTCAAAGATTACTCTCCTTTCTGTTTATCGCTAATTTGTTTCTGCCAGACAAAGGGGATACCTTGCAAATACGTGAAGAATAGTGCAACAAAGCACTATTATTAATAATTCATTCATTCATTCATTCATAACATTTATATAGACTCTTATGATAAACTGTGGGTGGCTTGGATCCTATTTTCCATTAGGTTCAGGATGGTTGCGTAGAATAGAATAGAATAGAATAGAATGGAATGGAATGGAATGGAGTGGAGTGGAGTGGAGTGGAGTGGAGTGGAGTGGAGTGGAGTGGAGTGGAGTGGAGTGGAATTGAATCGAATCAGAGTAGAGTAGAGTAGAGTAGAGTAGAGTAGAGTAGAGTAGAGTAGAGTAGAGTAGAGTAGAATAGAATAGAATAGAATAGAATAGAATAGAATAGAATAGAATAGAATAGAATAGAATAGAATAATAACTTTATTGCCACTTTGAATGTACACTAATTGGCATACATTAAAATGAAATTTCATTGCATACAGCTCTCAAAGGCATACACCACCTCCAATGTACATTACATAACTATATCAGAATGAATGAGTGAGTGAATGAATGAATGAATGAATGAATGAATACATACATACATACATAGATACATACCTGGTTATCTACGGGACCGCCTACTACCATCAATAGCCTCCCACCGGCCAGTACGCTCTCATAGAGAGGGACTCCTCTGGGTGCCGTCAGCCAAACAGTGTCGACTGGCGGCCCCTGGGGGAGAGCCTTCTCTGTGGGGGCACCTACCATCTGGAATGAGCTCCCCCCGGAGATACGGAGGATCCCGGATCTGCGCACCTTCCGCCGTGCTGTGAAGAACTTTTTATTCCATCAGGCGGGCTTGGCCTAATCTCTTCCCTTTTTTAAATATGTAAATTTTAATCTGTTTTTAAATTATTGGGGTGTTTTAATCTGTCTGGGCCAAAATGATTTAATTTGATTTTATCTGGTTTTTAAATTTTTTGTATCTATGTATTTTATTGTTTGGCTGTTCACCGCCCTGAGTCCTTCGGGAGTAGGGCGGTATACAAATCAAATAAACTAAACTAAACTAAACATACATACATATATACATACATACAAAATTATGCATATACCCACATATATTATATGACAGAGAGAAACAACACATTCTAGTTTGGATTTGTATAGGTACATGGCGAATGAATCTTGCAAGTTTATCAGACGGCCGGCCTAGGGAACAAAGCTGTTACAGAATCTGGTAGTCCTGCTAGAAATACTTTGAAACTTCCACCCAGAAGGGAGCAACAGAAACAGACCATGAAGTGGGTGTGTGGGGTCTCTAACAATGCTTTGAGCTCTAAGCACATAGAATTTGTAAACAGTATCCTGAATAATGGGAAGCGAGCTTCCTATAATCTTCTTTCCTATCCTTACCACTCTCTGTGACAGAAGTGAGTGTGAGCAAATGGCTTCTTGTCCTAATGTCACAAGAATTATATTTTTTAAAAAAATATCAAGAATTATCACGAGCAATCAAATTAGGCTCATGAGAATTCCCAATTGATGGTGGTGGGAGGGAGAAAGATGGAATAGGGACAGCAACAAGTAAGGAACCACATAGAAAAAACATCACTTTGGCCTTGAGTTCTGCCCATCATCGGGAACAATTTGCTCAGTTCCTAGGAAAGCTTACATTTTCTTAACAAACATCGCAGAGTCTTAAAAGCAATGCCATAACACGTCCTTCGCCCCCAGGGACTTGACCAACTGTGCTGACAGTCAAATGAAGCTACAGAAGTACAAGTAACAGTAAACGTTGACAAAACATTGAAAAAAATGTTTTGTTTGATTAAGGAATGTCTGTGACGGGTTTTTTCACTTTAGAAAAAAGCAATGGAAAGAAACAAACCAAAAATAAAATGTTAAGGCAAGCAAGAAAGGAAAGGAAGGAAGGAGGGAAGAAGGGAGGCAGGAGGCTTCATTGAGCTCATTATGCCCAGAGACCAGAGGTGGGTTTCAGCAGGTTCTGACCAGTTCTGGAGAACCGGTCGCAGAAATTTTGAATAGTTCCGAGAACCGGTAGTAAAAATTCTGACTGGCCCCACCCCCATCTATTTTCTGCTTCCCAAGTCCCAGCTAATCGGGAGGAAATGGGGATTTTGCAATATCCTTCCCCTGGATTGGGGAAGAAATGGAGATTTTACAGCATCCTTCCCCTGCCACGCCCACCAAGCCACACCCACCAAGCCAAGTCACGCCCACCAAGCCACGCCCACAGAACCGGTAGTAAAAAAAATTGAAACCCACCACTGCCAGAGACTATAAAACAGTGATGGCGAACCTTTTCAACACTGAGTGCCCAAACTGGAATGCGCACACATGTGTGCATCCATGCATGTGTGCCAGAAACCCAAAGATCAGGCGTATGCATACCACCCAGCTGGTCTTTAGGTTTCCGGTGCTCTGGCGTGCACGAAGACTAGCTGGCCAGTGTACACACACTGGAAACCCAAAGACTAGGTGGTCGGTGCGTGCATGGTCACTGGCCAGCTTTGAGTTTCCGGTGCTCTGGTGCATGCGAAGACCACCTGCCTGGCGCACATGCACGTGCTGAAAAACAGAAGAGCAGCTGGTGATGGCGCGCATGCCAGTGGTGGGTTTCAAAATTTTTGCTACCGGTTCTGTGGGTGTGGCTTGGTGAGTGTAGCATGGCTTGGTGGGCGTGGCTTGGTGGGCATGGCAGGGGAAGGATACTCCATTCCCATTCCCTCCCCACTCCAGGGGAAGGTTACTGCAAAATCCCCATTTCCTCCCGATCACCTGGGACTTGGGAGGCAGAGAATAGACGGGGGCGGGGCCAGTCAGAATTTTTACTACCGGTTCTTTGAACTACTCAAAATTTCCGCTACCGGTTCATTGAGGGCTGCATCAGGGTTGTGTTTGACCTTCGGGGGAGGGGGGGAAGAGTGGGTGTGGCCAGAGTGGATGTGGCCAGCATGATGTCACTCATGTTGGGGGGGGTGCCTGTGGTGACCCGAGTGCTCTACTAGCAAAAATGGGCTCACAAGCTCTGTTTTTGGCTGTGACAGCTTCCTGCAGCCCTCTGCCTGAAAAAAATGGAGCTTATGGGAGCCACACACGACCTTCACGAGTTCCATTTTTGGCTGGAATGGCCTCCTGGAACCCACTGCCAGTGAAAACAGAGCTTGGGGGTGGCACGCGTGGCCCTCGCAAGCTCCATTTTCACTGGTAGAGGCACCATGGGCCTGTGCTGTTTCCAGGGTGGCCCTGTGGGCCAGATCCTTAGAATCTGGCCCCCGAGCCTTGAGTTTGACACCCCTGGTCTATACCATCTAGTGAGCAACTACACCAATCTAGACAGGTGCCATTAGGAAAGCAATCCTAAATGGAACATGTCTTTAGTTTAAAACAGCAGAGCAATCTCTTGTATTCTTAACATGAAAGCAAACACACGTTGAAAACGTAGACTGAGACTCCGTTCCTGGAAACAGCAGGAGAAACATCACAATAGATTTAAAAACCAGAAGAAAACAAATGCAGCTAACAGGTCCAACACTTATTGTCGAGAGCCCTGGCAAGTTAGGGCAAAATTTCTGGCTGGGTTGTGTTTGCAGAGTTGGTAATTTCAGTTGGAAATTAAATTTGACCTGAACCACATATCAAGCTGTCAACTTCATTCACCTAAATTAAGTGTAACTTGTGGCGCCTGAACAATGAAAATCAGCAAATTAGTTATTAGGCATTTTTACGCAGTAACTAAAGCACTTTTGGAAATCTCTGGAGGCAATTCTTACGTGGAAAGCCACAAAGGACATCACATAAAAAATGAATACAGGCAGTGACATTGATGACAGTTGTCGAGAAGGCCCCAAAACTTCAACTACTTTTTTTTTTTACTTTGGTAAAGAGAGCAATTAATCTCTTTTCCCAAGGGAGTCACTAAAAGAAGAAAAAAAGGAATACAGAATTCCCTCTTGGGGGGGCGGGAGAGAAGAGGGAGCAAAATAACTGCAGTGTGCATTAAATATGCAAAAGGCCATTAGGTGTGATTAAAGATTAATTCTTTGTCAAAAGACAGGCCCCGGGATCATTAAAGGTCATGACTTCAGCCTTAATCGTTTGGCTTATTGTTTTTATTTAATTAGCTCAGCTTAATGACTCTTCGGTTATTGATGTGGGGTCACTAGAATATTAACCAGGAGCCTCACTGCCTAAAGCTGGTTTCACTATCAACATTGAGAACACAACAGAGAAGAGAAAGAATATTTACAAGATGGAAATCTTTACCGAGGGAAGGAGGGTTCCGAGTAACACGCCCAACAAACAAAGACTCCGAGGCTTGAAGTTCCTCTAAGTTCCATTTTATTAGAGATGTCATATTGGCACATCTGGGAAAACCTGAATCTGAAAGCTTCCAGGTTTTCCCCACCCAAAGAAAAGTTCAAGTCCCTGCCCAACACTCACAAGTCCATCAGATGGTCCAATCCAAGCACCATCCCAACTGGAGATGCCTCCCAGTTCCAGCCATCCAGGTGCAGGGCAAGATGTCCTTGACTTTCTGAGAAAGGAATGTTATTATGACTACATATCACCCTGGCTCCACACAATTTCCCCCTCCCAGTTTCCCACAGTAGTAAATGTGGCAGGTCTGAAGGCCCAATTCAAAAGATGGCTTCTTCCAGGCCTTACAGGATGGTTCTGACAGTAGACCTCCGCCTGTGTCCTTCAGCTTCCCTATTTTGGAGGCTCACTTCTTTAAGCATAACACATTTGTACGAAATCTTGTGGAGTTTTTTGATCTGCTTGGGAAATCATGTAGAGATTTTTGATTTGGTTAGTAGTCATGGTCTACCATGAACAAGTTTCCTGAATTCAGAATGAGTTTGATCGAAATGCCTAAGCAAATATGAGGATGAAACCAGCTTCCATTAAAAAAAAAACAAAAGTTTATAGGGAGTTGTCCAGAAGTAGGACTGGAAGCACATTCAAAAGATGACTCCATTTTTCTCTTTTGTATCATTTTCATAAAATGTATGATTTTTCTGTCAAAATCAGCCCTGGACAGGGAACAGGAGTATGCTTGTAGAAGGGTATCTTTAGGAATGTGGTGTAGGAGAAGACCCTAATCTCTATTTCATGGCTTCTATTTATGTAAAGAAATTGGATGACTGGTCATTGTTTTATAACAATGTTGAAAGGGACCTTGAACATCTTTTAGTTCAAACCCCTGCTCAGATAGTAAGCCCTTATACCATTTCAGACAAATGGTCATCCAATCTCTTCTTAAAAACTTCCAGTGTTGGAGCATTCACAATTTCTGGAGGCAAGTTGTTCCACTGATTAACTGTTCTAACTTTCAGGAAATTTCTCCTTAGTTCTAGGTTGCTTTTCTCCTTGATTAGTTTCTATCTGTTCTTCTCGTCCTGCCTTCAGGTGCTTTGGAGAATAGCTTGACTGTCTCCCTCCTTTATGTACAGTATGTGTCTCTCTTACGTTGGTTCTCAGAAAGTATTTATCTGAGACAAGCCCTTCCTATTCGTTCCAGCAGAGAGGGGCTATTTCATATCATGTCAGTCAAAGAACTTTGACTATGAGGATCCAGAACAGTCTTCTCTGCTGCAGTGCCCATCCTTTTTCCATCCATCCCTCATTTTGGTTTTCATAAGGATACATTTATTCTCATTGGGTTCCTATGACATGGTTTAGTTTATTGTGCTATTATTTTATTTCTGTTTGTTCGCAAGCCTTTCATTTTTTTTCTTTCTTTCTATTACTGTAAGCCACCTCAAGTAGACCCATGGTGAGATAGGTAGCAAACAAATTTAAGAAGGAATAGAATAGAATAGAATAGAATAGAATAGAATAGAATAGAATAGAATAGAATAGAATAGAATAGAATAGAATAGAATAGAATAGAACAGAACAGAACAGAACAGAACAGAACAGAACAGAACAGAACAGAATAGAATAGAATAGAATAGCTTATTGGCCAAGTGCAATTGGACACACAAGGAATTTTTCTTTGGGGCATAAGCTCTTGGTGTACATAAAAGATATAAGTGATCAATCATGATCATAGTCATCATAAATCCATTCATCATGAATCATAAGATACAACACTTAATGATAGTCTAGATAGATAATATAAATCATAAAGAAGGCAGGGAGGGAGGGAGGGAGAGAGGAAAAAAAGAGAAGGAAGGAAGGAAGGGAGGGAGGGAGGGAGGGAGGGAGGAAGGAAGGAAGGAAGGAAGGAAGGAAGGAAGAAAGAAAGAAAGAAAGAAAGAAAGAAAGAAAGAAAGAAAGAAAGAAAGAAAGAAAGAAAGAAAGAAAGAAAGAAAGAAAACAAAACCTGATCGGGCATAGCTCCTGAAGATGAGAAATTGAGAGAGAGAGGGGAAATATTTGGACTCTCTCAAATGGAGAGGCAGATTTCCAGGTATTTCAAACTGCCACTGTTCCAGAGTCAGATCTGGTTTGGAAAAGCAGAGTCTAGATTCTCAGAAAAAAGAGCTTTCCATTCATGCAGAACCAAATTTTGAACAGTCTACTGAGGACGCCTTTCCTAATCTGCTTCTTAGCCCATGAGGAAACAAGTAGACAGGGAAAGAAATCAGACAGGACAATGTGCTACTAAGGATATGCTGGAAGGAACACACATGGCAAAACACTTCTTTTGCAAACAGTTGACAGCGATAAGAATATATGCTTTTTTTTTTTCTCATGGTCCCTGTGAAAAAGAAAAAAATCTCACTAGAAGTAGTTTGCACTTGAATCCTGAGTAAAGCTGCAGTTTTCGTTCTAAGAACCTCCTGTCGCCTCCGATCTCATTTTTATTTCATTTCTGGAAACCTTTGTCTCCCTTTAAAAACATTGATGGTGACAAGCAAGGATCTCATGTCACTTCTTTTATTAAAATATAGATATATCCTGCTTGATGTATAATATATAAGCAATACATTATACAGCAGTTTTCCTCATATTGAAATTTCAGGATCAAAATACTGGTACCTGAGCTTCGTCAGGATTTCATGGCGTTTTTAACGTGGCTTTGAAATCTTGCTTATTATTGACGAAGCGGGGCAGCTCCAAAAAGCTATCAAACTGCATTCTCAAGTCATTAAGGAGGTTCTGGGACATCAGAATTTTAAGCACAATTAAACATTCATGAACTGAGAAACTTTTTAAGGAAACATACAACTCTGACAGCACAGTTTGTAAAGGCTTACAGAAGTTTAGGGTATCTTAACACCAGATAAGCTATCTAAGATGTATAAAGGCATGCCAAATGAATGTTGGAAGTGTAAAAATAAAGAAGGGACTTTTTAATCATCTATGGTGGACATGTGATAAAGCAAAAAAAAAAAGGAGTATGATTCACTTTTTAATTCGGAAAAATTCTGAAAACGGAGATAAAAATGAAATCAGAACTTTTCCTTTTTGGGTCTCATGGAAAAAGAACTGGAGAAAAAAATTGGAACTTTGTTATTATATATGTTGACAGCAGCAAGATTATTGTATGCATAAATATGGAAGGGCACTTCGATATCTAGCATGGAAGAATGGTTGCAGAAGTTGTTGGAATTGGATGAAGTGGCAAAATTGACTACTTTGATTAAAGAAAAGAGCACAAGTACTTTTGTTTCCACATGGAAACCACGTCTGAACTTCATGCTTAATATGGAAAAGAATGAAATTCTGACTTTGGGTTTTATTGATTAGATTGATAGATCTTTATAGAAATGACTTGTTCGTATTATTAGGGAAAAGCAAAGAGCTGTGATTTGATGTTAATGCCTTATATACAAATAATATACATATATACAAAAATATGCAAATAATTCCCCCAACACTGTCAAACTATTCACTAAGTCTGCATTACTATTACTATTAGTCTTCTCATCATTCCTATCACCCATCTCCTCCACTTATGACTGCATGACTGTAACTTTGTTGCTTGTATCCTTACGATTTATATTGATTGTTTCCTTGTATGATTCGATTGCTTATTTGTACCCTATGACTATCATTAAGTGCTGTAGCTTATGATTCTTGACGAATGTATCTTGTCTTTTTATGTACACTGAGAGCATATGCACCAAAGACAAATTCCTTGTGTGTCCAACACACTTGGCCAATAAAAAATTCCCTTCCCTTCCCTTCCCTTCCCTTCCCTTCCCTTCCCTTCCCTTCCCTTCCCTTCCCTTCTCTTCTCTTCTCTTCTCTTCTCTTCTCTTCTCCTTTCCTATCCCATCCCATCCCATCCCATCCCATCCCATCCCATCCCATTCCCATCCATTCCATTCCCATCTATTCCATTCCATTCCATTCCATTCCATTATTCTACTGCAACAAAGAGAGTTGGAAGTTAATGCTACTTTTTCTTTTCTTTTCCCTTTTCCTTACCTTTCCTCACTTTTCTTTCCCCTTTCCCCTCCCCCCACTGCTCTTTTATTTACTTTTGTATTTTGTATTTTATAATACTTTATAACTTAATGTTTATGGTATCAAAGGGTTGAGTTTAATTCTTATATTAAATATAAGGAATGTTTATCAGGGAATTCCTTTCTCCTGTCCCGTTGCTGGTAAGAGCTAAAATCCCTTAATAATACAGTGGTTTAGATGTTTTAATTGACATTTTGACTCCATTATGTCCCAGAAACTTACATTTAAAAAAAAGGTTGCATTTACCTTTGTATGTATTAGCCATTTAAATTGCATGTTATTCTACTGATTGAATTAGTTGCTTATACTGTGGTTTCATAAATCAATAGCTTACAATACCAGAAATCCAGAAAACACTCAATCCTTAGTCTTAGAGGTGATTTAGGGCAAACACCGGTCTTTTTATTACTATTATTAGTGGTGACACAGTCGGCCAGATGTTTAGACTGGCTTTGGCATTTCTATCCACCTATTGAGTTTCTCCTAAGGACCTGGAATAGGCAGATGTGGATGTTTAATAGTATTAAACACATCGTAGCAGAGGTGGGATTCACATGATTTACCTACCAGTTTGACCGAAAATGTGAGTACCTCCATCCGGCCTTCCGCACAGGTGCTTTACTCACATGTGCATCTTTCGTGCATGCATCTGGCCTCAACAAACGTGCCTAAATAGGACAGCATAGAGCCGGAGCGGGTGGCCGGGCTCACCCCCGATTTCCACTACCGGTTCGCCCAAACTGATCCGAACCGGCTGAATTCCACCTCTGCATTATAGAATTAGGTGAATCCTGTTCCAAGTAAAGCTATCTTTTGCAGTTGATGAATGGTGATTTTTTTTTCCCCCAGCGTGATGGTATTCAAGTGGTGCTCCTGATGTCCTGATGTTTTGAAAAGGCAACTGGATTTTCTGTGTTTTTTCTTGAAGACCTTTCACTTCTGAAGAAGCTTCTTAGATGAGAAGCGAAACGTCTTCAAGGAAAAACACAGGAAGTCCAGTTGCCTTTTGAAAAAGCACCTGTTGTGGTCTGCCAGCAGCCTGTGGAACTGGCAGTGGAGTTGGACAGTGAGGAGGCTGGGGAGGAACCTGGGCCAGTCCTGGAGGCTGGGGAAGGCCCGGACGAGGGCTCAGCATCGGAGGCAGAGATGGGGCCATGGCCATCTGGGATTGATGCATGGACTCCGGAGCCCCCAGAGTCGGACAGCAGAGAGGCAGAGGAACAGGGGGAGCCTGTTCCTAGTGCACGCATGCGCAGAGCTGCCAGAAGGCAAGAACAGCTAAAGCAAAAGGGACAACTCAGGAGAAAGGCCAGGAGATGATTGGCCCCTCCCATAAGGCTTAAAAGAGAAACAAAGGCACTTGGGTCTTTTGCAGGAAAGCAACATTGCTAACTCTGTTTCCAGTCGGCATCTCTTGTTCATTTCTGAACTTTGTGGGGCTTTGCCAAGTAAGACTTTTGGCAGGGTGTCAAAGAAGATAAAGGTTGATGATTATACCGAAGGACTTCTTCCGAAGGACTTGCTTTGCAACTAATTGGGACTCAGCTGGGAATGAACATAATTCTACTTCTTTATGCAGGTTCTCTCTCTCTCTCTCTCTCTCTCTCTCTCTCTCTCTCTCTCTCTCTCTCTCTCTCTCTCTCTGTGTGTGTGTGTGATTTTCTCCAGTTTTTTTCACTTCTGTTCTGCTGTTTCCAGCTACTGCCACGTCCACTATGCAGACATTTTTGTCTTTCTTACCTGCAATTGTTAAGTTTAGGATGTCACGTGGCAGGTGCTAGTCTTTTTGAATTCTGGAATTATTATTATTGAGTTTGTTTAGAAGAAATAAATGCCTGATTTGCATTTTTGCAAATGATATGCAGCTTTGCATAAATCTCTTTTTAGCTTTTCATGCGAATGTGCTTCTCCCTGCGTGTGGTTTGACTCCTTAAACATCTCAGTTATTGGGGGGGGGGGGAAGCATCATTATACCTATGAATCTTAAGTTGCGTTTTTACAAATCCACTATTAACGTTCATTAATACCCCAATAATCCAACCCAATTAGCTTTTCACATCCTCTTGAGAACATACTGAAAACGGAACACTTTGTCCTTGACTGCTATATCTTGCAAGCTATGTTGCGGGGGGAGTGAGTTAAATTCTAAAATTATCTTAAAACACCTGGTGCCAGGGTTTATCTCAGATTTACTGAATGTTAAGCTCATTATTTTTCTATAATTATCAGCGCTGAATCCAAATCATATCAGGTTATATATAAAAAGGGAGCCACAATGGGTCACAATGGACTGCAAAGTTTGAGCATCTACCATCTGTTGAAGAAGTGCTTTCAATGTTTAACTTTCAGATATAAAGTAACGTTTATGGTTTCCTAAAAATGTGGGCGAAATGAAACATAGCAAATGTAACTTCAGCCAGAGGTGGGATTCATATAATTTATCTACCCGTTCGCACAGCATCGAAAATGTGAGCACGCGCTAACCTGCATGTGCTTTGCTCTCTCTCGCGCCTTTCGCGCATGCACCCGACCTCAAAAACGTGCCTAAATAGGACAGCATAGAGCTAAGGTGGGTGGGCAGGTGGGCCCACTTGCGATTTCCACTACCGGTTCACCCAAATCAGTCCGAACCGGTTGAATACCACCTCTGAGTTCAACATGTCTCTGTAAATTGATAGTGTGCAACTTTGTCTCATCCCAAGAAGATAAGCAATTTTAGATCTCATTCATGCTAAAGTGGAGCACCTTAACAATATCACACTAGGAATAGCTCTCTGGATACACTGAATTGAGAATAAAAATAACTCCCCAAAACTGGCAATGGCAAATCATTTCTCTATTGTTCCTAAAACACTGCACAGAATTGTCACTGTGATCACCAAAGAGTGTTCTCTTTTTTTTTTAGAATAAAATCCAGTTGGACTTAAAGTTACTTTGACTGCATATTACATGAAACCAATATACTTAATCAAGTTTCATTGAACATGCAACATTAGCTTAGACCACAAAGCAAAGTAAGCTTCAACAGATAAAATTTAAAATTAAATAAACCACAGTGGTGGGAGCTCCTTAGAATACAGGGGCATCGTTGCCAAAGAGGATTGATGGAATAACAGACAGAAGATTTTATAATAACCAATGAAATTCACTAACATATCTGGGTTCCAGAAAACTATCCCACTAACAGGGCTTATCACATCTGAGATGCAATTTTTAAAAATCTTTTAATAACCCTGTAATCCCTTGCATCGGGGTGGAGTCGGGGCAACTGAATGGAGCTGAGTGCTTACAGGACAGATGCCCTTCCTGTCACCAATGCAGAGTTTGCAGCTGATATTTACTAATTGTGTCCAGAGAGAGAAATATCTGCCGCTACCTAGGATCGAACTCATAGCCTCCTGATTGTGAAGTGAGAGCTACACCTCTAGGCCATTGCACCACTCACATCTGAGATGCAAATATCCAGAAAATATAGGCTGCTTCCATCTCTATACTGACACCCAATGGCTATTCAGATCTTTGCAGCCTGGATACCATGGCTTTAAAAGGGAAAGGTTCCCCTTGCACATATGTGCTAGTTGTTCCTGACTCTAGGGGGCAGTGCTCATCTCCGTTTCAAAGCCGAAGAGCCAGCGCTGTCCAAAGACGTCTCCATAGTCATGTGGCCGGCATGACTAAGTGCCAAAGGAGCACGGAACGCTGTTACCTTCCCACCAAAGGTGGTCCCTATTTTTCTATTTGCATTTTTTACGTGCTTTTGAACTGCTAGGTTCGAACTTCTAGGCAGAAGCTGGAACAAGTAACGGGAGTGACCGCATCCCTTAGCTTTACCATGGCTTTAATCAAATCTAAATCTCAGATTTACATTCTTCCTTAGCCTGTATTGAGTTTGTTCAATTCTCCCTTTTATTGATTCTCCCACCCCCTCTAAAATTTGCATAAAAATTCACTTGCATCTGTCTATCTGTTTGTGTATCTTTCTCTATATTTAGACAGGATGACATATATACATATTTTTGAAACTAATGTTTCATAATACAATTCAATTACAGTTAGGGGAACCTCAATAAGATGACTTTTTTTTTCCTGCCACTGTAACCCTAGTTCTCTGACAGTTTTGTGTGTGCCCATATGATAAAACCCAACAGACTGGCCCTGCTCCAAATGCCCCCAATAAGTCATATTGTGTGCCACCCAGAATCCCCTTTATATAAGAACCATATAAATGTGATAAGTAAAAAATACCATGTATCGGGAACCTCTTTTCTCTATAACTTTACCTAATATCTGGCATGGTACTGTATTCTCCTAGGTCAGGGATCAGCAACCTGCGGCTCTGGAGCCTTGTGTGGCTCTTCCATCCCTCTGCTGCAGCTCCCTGTCGCTGGTCAGCTCCACAATTGATAGGGCTTTCGGTTAAGACAGGTAGAGGAAAAAGGACACCATGTTAGGAGGAAACTCTATGGTGGACCAGAACTGGACTTCCGGTCAGCTCCAGAATTGAACAGGGAGCTTCTGGTTAGGACCTTTGTGGCTCTTTGAATGTTTAAGGTTGCCGACCCCTGCCCTAAGATCAATATGGGTTCCATCCTGATGACATTCAGGATTTTGGCTTTCCATCTCTACAAACTAGATTGTGTTCCCAGGTCTGTGATATGTTAGCTGTGCTGAATCCTGTCAGGTTGTTTTGTTGTTGTTTTCTTTTGTTTTGTCTCTCTCTTCTGGATGACTATGAATTGTTTCTTTGTTTTAATCTGGAATGTTGCACAGAGTAGCAAACTGGACACTCTGTAGCTTCAATGAACCTTTCCACTTCTACATCCCGTGGTTTTGTTAAAATATTCTCCCTCCCTCACTCTCCCTCTGGAGGTAAGAAAAGTATATTTACATTTCGGAAAGTGAGAGTTAAGTTCTACAGATGGCACAATGCTCACCCAACCCTCTTCCTTTTCCATTTGTCGTGAAGTGGAAATAATCCATACATATATATCTTCTCATTCACACCATTCCCTTTCAGTTGGCAACAATACGCAAAGTGCAGAAAAGAGTAAGAAATAGTAAGCTAAATAAATCAAAAGTGTAAGGTGAGAAAAGAAAAGGGAACATAGTTAAATCTAATTTTGTATCAACCTTGTTTATTATTACCTTGCTATACCTATCCTTGTAAATCATCTGTGCTGCCTCCGTATCCACATTCTCTTACATTCATAGCTTTTTCATCTTTGTGCTCCTTTCTTCCTAAAGTTCTTGTCACTTCAACCTGCACTCAACCTCTCCAATTTTCCCTTCCTATCAACCCATTTATTCTCCTTTCATGTAGATCATAATTCAAACTAAGTAAGACACATGTATTTCAATTCAAATGCATATCCAGACAAGAACAACCTACTTATACTTGGTTGGAGGAAATGATACAGCAGCATATCAAAATTAAACCAGAGCTGTTCCTCTTGGGTATCCTACCTGAAAAAAAACTAGCAAGGAAAATGTTTACTTGATAATACATGTAATAACAGCTGCAAGGATTGTCTATGCACAAAATTGGAAAGTAGAGGCAATACCTCTGTAGGAAGAAGTAATAAAAAAAAATTAGATTGTGAAGAAATGAATAGATTAACTTTGATGATTAAGGATAGAGAAGATTCAGAATATTTTAAAATATGGAATTATTTTTATTATTGGTTGGAGAAGAGATACAAATGATTAATTATATAAGTATGTATAAATATGTGATGAGCAGAATACTATGTTAGTGATGAATTGATACTATGGATTGGATAAGGATCAAGATAGAAGAAATAATAACTACATAGAAGAAGAAAGAACTATGGAAGATAACACCGAGATGTTGCAGGAAGGAGATAACTGATGTATTAAATGTTTGTTTGTCTAAAAAATAAAAAATAAAAACTTTTTCAAAGAACAACCTACTTATGTTGTCTTTATTTTATTTTTATTTTATTTCCTTTCACTTAAAAGTGAAAGGAATGTAGTAAGAAAGAGTGTGTAATAAGAAGGAGTGTAGTAAGAAAGGATCGCCCCACACCTACATTTTGGGAGAAAAAAAAATGGGAAAAGATTGCAGATTGCATGGTGAATGCACTGGCGATGACCAATAAAAGATAATATTTGTAGTTTGGGGATGGACTGTGTGGTCCTTGTTGCTTTCTGAGCTTGGCTGTTTTCTTTCAGCTGTTTAATTACCCAACTAGGTAATGCACTGATGATGTTATTTAGCTGGGTAATGAAACATCTGCAAGAAAACAACCAAGCTCAAAGACCAACAAGGACCCCCACTAGGATAAGGGTTACAACGAACAATATAATTTATTTTAAAAATAATTTTAGTTATGATAAAAGTTACATACTACACTGATAGCCTGATCTTTCTTCAAAGTAAATATGGGGATATTCTCCTAACAACTGTAGGAAGTTAGCACTCACCCCTCTCCTAGGAAAATGAGATATTTTAGGAAATATTAAAAGGGCAGAATAGTTCCCCTAAAAGGGAGGGAAAAACTCAGCTCCCCCCTTTGTCAATGGGCCATTAAGGTCTGGGCCAGTCTATTCTACATAACAAAGATCTACCTCCTTCAGGCAGAGCCATAGTAGGAATTGCCCAAAGCCCTTCCATTACATCATCACTCAGCAAGAGTCAACCAAGCCTGGGACTCAAAAGACAACCTATAAAGTTACCCCTGCATAGCCCCATGGGAGTCTGACAACCAATCAGAACACAAGCTCAAATTCAAAGCCCAACAGAAGGCATAAAACCCAGGCACTTTCATCATCTCTGCCCTTTTCTGCCCAGGATCTCAAGCCATGTGTTCCTGTTCATCAATAAACCTTCTTTCCAAGCAACTTCCATGAATCCAGTGTCTTTTTTCCCCACTTGGAACTGAACCCAGATGGACATTTCTTCCAGCACAACCTTGTGTTTGGGCTAGGACTATATTAGGCTAGGACCGTGATGGCGAATCTATGGCACGCGTGCTACAGGTGGCATGGAGAGCCATATTGGTGGGCACGCGAGCTGAGCTCCAGTGCGCATGTTTTTCTGCTGATTTTCAGGCCTTCTGGGCCCATCATAAATCAGGAAACATGCTGTTTCTGGCCTCCAGAGGGTCTCCGGGGGGTGAGAAAACCCGTTTTCCGAAGGCATTCTAGGAGCCTGGAGAGGGTGAAAACAGCCTTCCCCACCCCCCGGAGCCCGTCTGTAGGTCGGAAATGCCCTGTTTCCCCACTTCCAATTTCACCGGAAGTCCAATGGCCCACCGTGCCATCGCGTGCCAAAAGCGGGGGGAGCATGGGGGTGTGTTGTGCACGCATGCACGGGGGGGCAGGCCACATAGAATTATGGGTGTGGGCACGTGTGTGCATGACCCCCCCCACATGCTCCCCCCACTTTTGGCACTCAATGGCAAAAAGGTTAGCCATCACTGGGCTAGGACATTTTGGCAGGGTACTAAGTAAGACAGCAGCTGGTATTTCAGTTCAGATGTTCTATCTGAGTAGAATGCATTCTACTACTGTGTTTTCCCGAAAATAAGACCCTGTCTTATATTTTTTTTGAACCCCGAAATAAGCACTTGGCCTTATTTTCGGGGAGATCTTATTATGAGCCTTGGTAGTACAGTGGTCTAAGGCACCCTGTTATTAAGCTGGTTATTAAGACCAACTGCCTGCAATTACTGCAGGTTCGAATCTCGCCAAGGCTCAAGGTTGACTCAGCCTTCCATCCTTTCTAAGGTAGGTAAATTGAGGACCCAGTTTGTGGGGGCAATAAGCTGACTTTGTATAAATATACAAAAAGGATGAAGGCTATTGCTGAGCACATTGTAAGCCGCCCTGAGTCTCCGGAGAAGGGCGGCATATAAATCAAATTAAAAAAAAAATGGGGCTTGTGGAGCAAGATGGCGGTCCTCTTGCTGTCTTACCTGATTTCCAGCTCTGTGTTTAAATATTTTTGGGGAGGGCTTCTTTTTTGGGGAGGGGTTTATTTTAGCACATGTGCTCAAAAGCCTGATTGGGCATATTATCTGGGGATGTCTTATTTTGGGGGAAACAGGGTAATTCTACCGAAAACTTTTTCGATTCCATGCAAGTGTATGCAGCAGCCATCCGATACTAGAAAAGTCAAGATTGATACCTGCCTGATTAAATATATCTCTCTGCTTATGTCTTTCTGAGAGAATGAGAATGTTGGCAAAGCTATCAGGATTTAATTTGCCTGTTACATGGAACAATTTCTTTAAATCTTCCCTAATAATAAACTGGATTCTTTGACAGCAGACACAGTAAAAAAAAAAAAAAAAAAAACCTCCATTATTAGACAGCCTGTCTGACAATCAAACCCAAACCTGTTTGATTGCTTTATCATTAACTTTGCCCATGAGAGTCTTTATATATCACCCCATAATGAGAAGTAGACCTCGTACGGAAGTAACTGCCAAGTTCTTTCCAAATTTTCAAACTACAACCTAACCTTAGGAGCCTGAGTGGCGCAGCAGACTAATGCTACTGTTAAAAGTAGTATTTAGCTTCCAGCTGCCTGCAATTACTGCGAGTTCAATTCTCACCAGGCTCAAGATTGACTCAGCCTTCCATCCTTTCAAAGGTAGGTAAAATGAGGACCCAGTTTGTGGGGGGGGCAATAAACTGACTTTGTATAAAATATACAATAGTATGAAGGCTATTGCTTAACGCATTGTAAGCCACCCTGAGTCTCCGGAGAAGGGCGGCATATAAATAAATAATAATAAAAAAAAAACCCTTCCCTATACCTGCACAGAACTGAGCCAACTCGCTTTTCTTTTTGTTGGTGTGAAGTTAACAGCTCTCGCAATAATGTAAAATAATGAACATTTAGGCTGAAGAGAGAGGGAGAAAGAGGGAGAGGGGAAAAAATAACACCAGCACAAATAGATCCCTTTAAAGTATCCACATGTGAATTCATTATGCATGAGATTCAACAGACTGCTGTTTTAATGCAATTACTGAACCCCTCAGGTGGTGCTGTACTGCAGACAGACCACTGCAGTCAGAACATGTGGTTTTGTAAAGTTTGCTTAAACCCTTCCCCAGTTCAGAACAGTGTTCGTTTGGGTAGGGGCAGTTCACACAAATCTGCACCTTCTTCTCTGAGATCATCAGAAGGCATAGTATTTACTCTTGTTTCCCACCCACCCCAAAAAAGCTGGCATAGTATCTCACACTGGATAGTCTTCTGCAAAAGAAGAAAAAGGAGTATTACGATCCTTCTCAAGAATGGATCAACTGATGAAATTTCAACCTGGTACCAGGTCAAATATCATGAAGCTCCATCACATTAAGGAGATAAAGAGTATACTTACTGTAGCATGGGGTTGGTAACAGAAGTATTTTGAAGACAGATGATAGATGATAGACTGCTAGAAGACTGATAGGTGGATAAAGATAGATAGATAGATAGATAGATAGATAGATAGATAGATAGATAGATAGATAGATAGATAGATGATAGATAGATAGATAGATAGATAGATAGATAGATAGATAGATAGATAGATAGATAGATAGATAGATAGATAGATGATAGATGATAGATAGATGATAGATGATAGATAGATAGATAGATAGATATAGATAGATAGATAGATAGATAGATAGATAGATAGATAGACAGATGATAGATGACAGACAGACAGACAGACAGACAGATAGATAGATGACAGAAAGAAAGAAGAAAGAAAGAAAGAAGAAAGAAAGAAAGAAAGAAAGAAAGAAAGAAAGGAAAGAAAAAAGAAAGAAAGAAAGAAAGAAAGAAAGAAAGAAAGAAAGAAAGAAAGAAAGAAAGAAAGAAGATAA
The DNA here is from genome assembly GCF_059756535.1 of Pantherophis guttatus. Lineage (NCBI taxonomy): Eukaryota > Metazoa > Chordata > Lepidosauria > Squamata > Colubridae > Pantherophis > Pantherophis guttatus. The sequence continues at coordinate 121,873,946 of NC_142067.1, read as the reverse complement.
TAGATACACAAACAGACAGACAGAAGACAGAGGTAGCTCCAAATTTTAGTAAATATTTTTCCTCCAGAACAAAAAAAACCAAAAAACCAAAAAACAAACAACTAGATATTGTAGGGAGAAACCACTAGCTATTTTATTATTATTATTATTTTTGCTAAGGCAAGTTATTTGGTGTTTTCTGTAGCGGCATTTGAATTTGAATTTGAATTGCAGTCATTTTGACCAGAGATCTTTGTTAACACACACACACACACACACACACACACACACACACACACATTATATATATATAATGGCAGGGCCATGTTTTCCGCTAAAGAAAAGGCGATTTGGTGACCCAAACTTAGAAGAAACTGTCCTAACATGGTATGAAGAAGCAGAGAGTGATCTGAGTGAAGTGGAATCAGATTGCAATGAAAATTTTGTAATGGATGATGAGGATCCCACAGCCGCCGCCGATTCTGACATCAGCGATGATGAAGCTCCCAATGAAATTGATGACCAGGTACAATCTATGTTGTACAATAATTTATATGGCAAGAATACATTCAAATGGTCTTCTGCACCTTTTGGAAGCAATAGATCCAGAACTGCTAGTCACCATATTGTAGTGCAATTACCAGGACTACAGCCAGCACCTAGGGCGGTCATGTCTGTAATAGTGTAGCTGAAATAGTACGCCTGTGGTTAAGGATTAATAACCCTCCAAAGGCATCTCTCTCCCCCTAAAACCATTTATTCATCCCTTCATCTATAATGTCTCCATTTTAGGTGAGGTTCTCATGCAACTGCATGGATCCTAGATTTTTCTAGAAGGTGGGGTGGGGGAGGGTTGATCAAAACATGACTCCGAATGCTGTTCAGAGTTTCAGTTCCAAAAATTTGGAAGATTATTTGGCTCCTGTATGTATGCCTAGGCACCAGTGACATGCAAATCAACTTTACAATATCATGGTACTAAGTAGGTTATTTATTACAAAGCATGGCAGAGAGTAATCATTTTGAATTGAAAATAGCTATTGTACCATATGCCTGAGGACTTGGAGGAGGGAACAGCTGGAAGACAATAATCACCATGTAAATAACCATATCTGTCATATTTCTGAAAGTTAAGGACAAGGACATTGGTGACAAGAACTGCTGGAATAAGAAGAATTCGCTGCAAAACCGAACTAAATGGAACAGGGAAAATAAAGGCAACTTTTTGCAACATTAAATAAGAAATGGTGAAGGATACAAGTGACGGGCAAGTTTATTTAAAGAAAATAACTGGTTTATTTGAGGAAAAACTGATTACGGGGACTTTCTCTCATATTCTATCTATTTCGTTTTTCTATCAAAAGAACATTTTATTGAGGGTGTTTTTTCTTCTTCTTTTAGTTCTTTTGCTCCAGTGGTTTCAGCAAACCGATTGTTTGAAATGTTTAATAAAATATAAACTAGGATGGGGAAAATAAACTAACATCCGAAAGGAAGAACAGCATTTCTGATTCCCGCTCACCTGCAACACTTTAGTGAGCTTTCAAGAGCTGTGATGGTAATAGTTGTTGTGAATCGAGGATTACCTGTCATAAAAAATAATCACATATTTCCTGTTTACCTGATGGCGCAGTGGTTAGAATGCAGTTCTGCAGACTAATTCTTATAAAAATATAAGGGATCCTTCCCTCCCCCCCAATGAAAAAAACCACTAATGTATCACTCTAGTAATATTATCAAAAAACTGCTTGGATTTTCATCCAATTATCAAGAGTTCTGCTTAACTCAAGAGCTGTGGTGGCGTAGTGATTAGAATGCAGTACTGCAGCTAATTCTTCTGACGGCCAGCTGCCTGCAATTTGGCAGTTCAAATCTGCGTTCCAGAAAAAAAACCCATCTCCAAGTAAACTCTCTGAAGCAAGCATTTTTCGAAGTTTCTATTTACTAGGATAGGTAAACTGGCACATCTGAGAAAACCTGAATCTGAGAGGTCCGGGTTTTCCCTCAGGAAATCAAAACCACCAAAACCATCCCCTCACTCCTCAGTCAATCACATGCTCCAATCACCATCCATCCCATCTCAAGACAGCACTCCGACCACTCCTTCTCCAGATACAGGATCGGCCTGACCTTGACCGACAGGAAGAATGTTATTATGTCTACTAACAACCCTTCTACTAAATCCCCCCTCCTACTTTCCCACAAAGGAGAAGGTGGCAGCATGGAAGCTTCCGGCCTAATATGGCTTCCAAAGTTGACAACCAGGTTTAAGGTTGACTCAGCCTTCCATCCTTCCGAGGTTGGTAAAACAAGGACCCAAATTGTTGGGGGCCAATATGCTGACTCTGTAAACAGCTTAGAAAGGGCTGTGAAGCACTGTAAAGCAGAATATAAGCCTAAGTGCTATTGCTATTAATGTGAAGGACGCTTCTTGTATTACACATCTATGTGCTTGTCTATGGCACTAGATACTAGTAAGGGGTTAGAACCACACCCCAGGGCAAAGAAACTATCTGAATAAATGAAAAAAAAAATCCCAATCAGTAGATTTCTTAAAAGGATCCAACTGAAGAATGGAAATGATCAGTTGCAGTCAAAAAAGGAAACAAAAGACAATCTTTGCAAAGAAAATGTTATCCACTAAAGGAGCTTTAATGTTCAGTGAAGCATCCAGTACATTGCCATTTTTAATCTGTAAATTAATGCGATCTGTAACATTTCCATTTCTTTTTCACTTGCTTTATTTGCTGCTCTCATTTATCATCCATTCAAGGTATGGAAAAGCCAGGAAGAAATAAACTGGTCAACAAGATTAAAGGTCAGATTGAGCAATTAAATATACTGTAGATTTGCATTTCTGAAGGAGGTTTAAGAGATATACAGATAAGTTAGGTCCACAGATCACCATTTTAGCCATGGTTGCTCTTTTTGAACTCATTATCAGATCTTACAGATTAACAGAGTTGGAAGGGACCTTGTAGGTCATCTAGTCCAACCCCCTGCCCAAGTAGGAGACCCTACACCATTTCTGACAAATGGCAGTCCAATCTCTTCTTGAAAGTCTCAAGTGATGGAGCTCCCACAACTTCTGAAGGCATTGGTTGATTGTTCTCACTGTCAGAAAATTTCTCCTTATTTCTAGGTTGAATTTCTCCTTGATCAGTTTCCATCTGTTATTCCTTGTCTGGCCTTCAGGTCCTTTGGAAAATAGCTTGACTCTCTCTAGCAGTCCCTCAAATATTGGAAGACTGCTTCATCTCACTCCTGGTCTTCTGAAGGCAACTTTTGTTCCATGGGTTGATAGTTCTCACTGTCAGAAAGTTCCTTCTCATTTCTAGATTGAATCTCTCCTTGTTCAGTTTCCATCCATTGTTCCTTGTCTGGCCTTCAGGTGCTTTGGAAAACAGCTTGACCCCTTCCTCTCTATGGCAGCCCCTCAAATATTAGAACACTGCTATCCTGTCTCCCCTGATCCTTCTCTTCACTAGACTAGCCATGCTCAGTTCCTGCAACCGTTCTTAATATGTTTTAGCCTCCAGTCCCCTAATCATCTTGGTTGCTCTTCTCTGCACTCTTTCTAGAATTTCAACATCTTTTTTATAGTGTGATGACCAAAAGTCTACATTATTCAGTCACATGTCTCAGTCAAAGAGACTCTGTTCACAAGGACTAAGACACCTAGATTACTTCTTGGACGTGGCTGAAAAATTGACAACTTCCTAAGGAATTTCATGATGCCTTCTAAAACTTTACCCCTGGCATGGTGAAAAATAAATCTTTAGCAAAGCAAACACTAACGGGTTTAGCAGTGCAAGATTCAAGGATGAGGTTTAGGTAAATCCAGGGTTTAAGGTCTCGATCTCCTTTCCTTACATAGTCACAGAATTTTGGCCATTGGATATTCAGATCACCTTTCCAACATTTTGAAAACTGGCTTGTCTGAACCTTCCTCTACATCCAATCTTGCTAGCTTAAGGGGTGGGCTGCAGGGGTTCAGGAGAAGCTCTAGCTAAGATTCTGTGTAGTTTGGACAACCCCCCCCCAATCCCACTCATGGCTGGCCCCGCCCACCTCACCCCTTCCCTCCCAGGAATCCCCACAGCGCCCATTTTGGATGCAGGTAAGTGCAGGGTGCGCGTGGAGGGTTGGGGAGGGTGAAAAACAGGCCTACTGGAAGTTCAGGAAGGCTGGAAATGGGCCTCCAGAGGGCCTCCGGAGCCCGGGGAAGACAAAAACGCCCCCCCCCCAAATCGTGGTGCAGGAGGCCAATTAGGCCACACTCACCAAGGCCTCGCTCACCCAGCAACCGGGCAGAGAATCCCTTGCTAAAATTTTTGAAGCCCACCCCTGGCTATCTTGAGTTCCCATAATAACAGTCACGTGGAAGAATTGGTTGGCTGCAGATATTTAAGTTCCCCCCTTCAGAAAGACACATCGCTGCCTGAATATGTATAATGGCAAAAGTACTTTATAAACATAGGGCTCCTCTGAATCTTCATCCAATGACATTAATAATCTGGGATAACATATGTTAACCTGTGCAAAAAATTTCGGTTATAGTATTCAATTAGACAAATGGGAAAAACTATGGAAAATAAATTATAAATTGACAATGTCTGTACCCTATAAAGAAAATCTCTATAAAATGTTTTATAGGTGGCACTTGCCACCAGCCAGATTGGCAAGAATGTTCCCCGGCACGCCATCAACATGTTGGAAATGCAACCACCACAAAGGCACCTGTTACCATATGTGGTGGACCTGCCCAATGGCGAAACAATATTGGCAAAGGATCAAAATACAAATAGAGGAAATAACATACCAAAAGATAGAACTAAGACCAGAAAGCTTCTTACTAGGCATAGTGAATGGATACTACGAAAAAGAAACAACATATTTAATTATACATATGATAACAGCAGCCCAATTACTATACGCGCAACACTGGAAGAGTAGTGATATACCAACACCAGATAAAGTAATCAATAAAACTATGGAATGTGCGGAATTAGATAGACTCACAAAGGAATTACAAAATAGGGAAGAACATGACTTTTACTTAGTATGGGAAAAGTGGTATAGTTGGTTGAAAGATAGGAAAGAGATGAAGCAATAGGAAGTAAACAAAATGACCAAATATAATATGATGGAAACAAAGAACAGACATAGGTCAACAAAGATCAATAGTAGATAGACAAAAGGAATGACCAAATAAGAAAGAGTCAAAATACAAAGAGAAATGTATATTACAGTTGTGACAAACTGGACATGTATTGAAATGGATGTTTATATGTTTTTATGTTTTGTACGTTTCATTGTTCTGTTTAGTTTGCACTTATAAATAAAAATTGGAAAAAAGAGAAAAAAAATAATCTAGGATAAAAGACATCATATATCTGAAATGAAATATGAAATTAGCCAGAGCAACTGTTCCAATGCTACTTTTGGTAGCCACAATGAGTAACAAATGAGTAACAAAAACAGACATCTGCTTATTTGCTAAAAAGAGAAATTGTGGAGTCATAACTCTTACCTATTGTCAGAGAATGGAATTCCATCTGGCTGTGCCATAATTTCCTATTTTTGCAATTTAAACATTGCATTGTTAGCAAGGGAGTACAGTATGCATAAAATCTATCGATTTATTTTTGCAACGATATTCACCGTCCATAAGACCGTGTCACATGTCTGAAACACTTTCAACGTGATGCATAAATCATCCTTGTGCATCCCATGCGCAATTAGCTTAATTATGCATCCGTCCCCATTTTGCTTAAATGCTTATTGTTACCCACCAATGATCAGCAGACTTCTGGCTTAACTGATGGTTATTAGTCAAGCAAAAGGACAGGTTTCTAATTTGATTACACTCTGGCTTAATTGTGCATCTTCCTAGTTCAGAAATACAGGCCTAATAAATATTATATCAGGCTGAAGGTTTGCAACACAACTGCTTTAATCACAAAAGTTAAAACAAAAAATATCCTGGAAAACTATGGTAAACATAATAATAACAATAACAACAACAACAACAATAATAACAACAACAACAACAACAACAACAACAACAACAACAACTTTATTATCATTGTACGTGTATACACAGTATACCCATACAACGAAATTCACTTAACACCCAAAGACCAAGTTCAACATACATAACAATCCCCAAACACTCCCACCCACCACAATTCCCCACCCCTATACCACCCAAACATCCACACAACAGACCAAGTAATGCTGTCCCAACAGCTCACTGATGGTGGCCCTTTAGTTCATTGTTGAGTGCAATTATAGCTCTGGGATAAAAGCTATTCAGAAAATGTGTAGTCCGAGTTTTAATTGTTCTGTATCTTCTGCCAGAAGGCAACAGTCCAAAAATATTGTAAGCAGGATGGGAAGAGACTCTGAGAATGTTATGCAACTTCCTCAAACAGTGAGATGCGAAGATGTCATCCAGGGCTGGTAACTGGAGTCCAATGATATTATGGGCAGTTTTAATGATTCTCTGTAGAGCTTTTTTGTCCGCTACAGAGCTGCTCCCCTACCATGCAAGAATGCCGTATGTCAGGACACTCTCAATGGTGCTGCAATAGTAGGACAGAAGTAGATGCTGAGATAGATTTATCTTCCTGAGCATTCTCAGGAAGTACAGCTTCTTCTGTGCCTTCTTCACAAGCATTTTAACATTCATAGTCCATGAGAGGTCCTTCGAGATATAAATGCCCAGAAATTTAAAACTATCAACCCTCTCCACCTCCTCACCGTTTACGTACAATGGTAAATGTACATCTCTCTTCCTCCTGAAGTCAATTATAAGTTCTTTAGGTTTTCTGGTGTTAAATGTAAGATTATTTTCTTTACACCACAATGTCAGTCCTTGTACTTCCTTTCTGTAAGCAGGATCATTGTTCTTATTAAAAAAAGCAGCATTATGAGAAACGCTAATTAATCTTAAACATGAATATCCCAGATCTCAACTAAACTTGGCACAACATAATAATTGCATGGTTAACACTTAGCTCAAATCCACAGAATTTGTATGAAGATTCAATAACACATATTTTTCTGATAAATCTTGCCTGCACATAGTATTTTTTATTACAACTAATCTGATCCAGTAGTTTTTCATAATTTCTAACACCCTACTGTTTTTCAACTCTTCATACACATTTATAAAACCAATCCATTTATTTTGTTTGCAGTAGGCAATGAAGGGGAAAGAAAAAGTGAAGAGTATTCTGAAAAAAAAAGAGATTGTGTTTCATTCTGTTCTCATAAATACACACCGAAACTCATCAAAATCAACTCCATAAAGTGCCAGAAACTCATAAAGCAAACATCTCAATCACACAAATGAGCACGAACACATTTGTGTGACCTTGAGAAATTAGCATGCCGGTGCTAAATGACAATCGGTAATATTTCTTCGATTTGCCAGTATTTCTTATATCTTACAAATTAACTTTATTCGCAATCCATCAAAACTTGAAGTTTGCTTGAGAATCACATAATCAATCTCTCATTGAGTTTCCTGAACTCCATCTTTGTTACGCTTTCTGATTTTGCCTCCTAGAAACACAATTAACCCATTTTAAGAAATAGAAATCGGGTTGGGATTTGTAAAAAAAAAAAGAGGGGAAAAAGACCATTATGAATACAATGGAAATCATCAATGTACCATAGATAACGCCATGATGTGTCAAATGTTCATTAGATCACCAGGCCTACTCAAAGGAGACTATCAAATGTTTGCTAAAGTTCAATTCGCTTTTAAAATACTTCCAAGAGAACTATCTGGGTCAGTCATCTAAACTTCAGATGCCACCTATTTCTGTATTAATCAAGAAATTAGAGGATGAAAATAAATTCAATTCAATTCTTTGTCCGTGGATTGAATATGTACCTCAGAAGAACTATGTATGTATTTCTGAACTCATATGCTTTGGCGGGTTGTGCAGAAATGACCATTTTTTCCAAAAGGATCCCTGACTGGGACACAAAAAATGATAGAGATAAAGAGAGAGAGAGAGAGAGAGAGAGAGAGAGAGAGAGAGAGAGATGAGAGAGAAAGGGAGGGAGGGAAAGATGAAAAAGAAAGGGAGGGAAGGAGAGATGAGAGAGAAAGGGAAGGAGGGAGAGAGAGAGAGATGAGAGAGAAAGGGAGGGAGGGAGGGAGAGAGAGAAAGAGAGAGAGAGAGAGAGAGATGCTTCTTTGGGAATATGGATTCAACATCAGGTGAATCATAAAAGATTCAAGGCTGCCCTAAGCCAGTTGGCTATTTAAGAAAAATCCAACAATGAAATTATCTCTGCAAACTAAGCCCACAAACTATCTATCTCACAGGTGTAAAACTCGCTGCGTCACATTGCTGTCATGTGACATATTGTGACAGTTTTTCCCTTTGCAGAGCTGGGGTGGCCATGGTCATCTAGCCTGTGTCACATGTAGAATTGGAAGTGTCTTGGCGACGTTTCAACGAAGTCTCATTCGTCATCTTCAGGCTGGTGTTTTCAGCTTCGTGTTTTTAGGAGCAATGTGTGATCGCAGCTGTTTCTTCCTTTTAACTGCCAGTGGGGGTGTGAACTGATTGGGTGGGAGTTTGGCTGTGTTCTGATTGGGTGGAGGTTACCTAAACAGAACACACCCCCATCCAATCAAGCACAGCCAACCCCCCCATCCAATCAGAGCACAGCCCAAGCCCCCAGCCAATCAGAACACACCTCCACCCAATCAGAACACAGCCAAGCTTGGCGACATTCGTCGAAACATCGCCAAGACACTTCCAATTCTACGCGGGAGAAAACCCGAATAACCAAAGACCTACATACAAACACAGATATATATATATATCTGTCTCTGTCTCTAATGCTACTGTGTATGTTTGAAGGACATAGCTAATTCTTCCAGTTTCTTCTAGTTTCCATTTTTTGGGGGGAAAATACAGGCTGAAAAAAAGCCTCAAAAACAGGCCAAAAAAACCTCAAAAATGGGCTGAAAAAGCCTCAAAAATGAGCCGAAAAAAGCCCCCAAAATGCCCCCCCCCAAAAAAAACACAAAAAGAGGCCAAAAAAAAAGGCTGGAAAAGGGCCAAAAAAAGGCCCGAGAAAAAGGGAGGCCAAAACCTTTTTTTTGTTGTTGTTTTCCTCTTCTAAATTTAGGTGCGTCTTATAGTCCGAAAAATATGGGTACATGGTTGTCTCCATATTTTCCTCAAAGTCTGGTCTGGTTACCTCACAGCGTCTGAGTAAAAGCATAGCCTCACAAAGAAAAATCCCTCACAGGTTTTATTTTTCAGTAATTGTAGGATTATGTAGAAGATAATACGTAGGGATTACTTTTGGTTTTCTTCCCCAACGAAACATGTATCTGGAGTTCCTTTAAAAAATGTGGAGGATATCAGAGATGCTTTGGTCAATCTCGCCTTCTTATCTCCATCTTTTCACTGGCTAACAGAATTTTAAGGCTTTTAACATGTTAAGCGCAACAAAGCTCATGAGATGAGCAGTAAGCAAAGTCAAAAGGACATCTCCAACTCGAAAGCAGATAGCCTCGGACACAAGGGAAAGTACACATTGTTTTTGTTCTCACGTTGAACTGTACTTTAGGGCCTTAATAACCTTCTTAGTAGGGCTGTAGTAACTGGTAATCAATATCAATTATTTTCTTCTCAATAGAAAAAAAAAGATTTGTTAACCCCTTGAGAGCAATATCCTTTTGGAACAGAAAATAAAAGAGCGAGAAAGAGAGAGGGAAGGGTAGTTATTCAACAAAGACAGGGCACACAGCACAACATAAGGAAATCTCTCCAGATCCAAATCTTGTTAAGATAGGAAGTCCGGTTGGCCATTATTTTTCTAAGGATGTCTTCTACTCGCCTCCAGTTTCAGTACTCCTGCTAATGGGAAGAGTCAGACCCCATGTGAGGACAAAGTGAAACCTAGAGTTATATAGAAATCCAACTCTAGACATTTTTTTTTCACAAATTCTAGCTACAGTCTGAAGGACTCATCCTGAAGAACACCAAGCCATCAGTCACTTGCAAGGATTTAAGAAAGACTAAGCAACGAGGCAGATTTTTTATTAGAGTTCTGAAGTTGCGATTTATCATACTTTTTTTTTTAATCTTCTTACTTGAAAACCAGAACTATGATAAATATCCTCCTCTTTAAATATGGAGGTTTTTGTTTTTTTTTTTGAAAAAAAAAGCCCTTAGCATTTCAGTGGAACAATATGTCCCTCTAAAAAAAGGATAAGCAGAACAATGTTGAACCGTTAAAACTTCTACATCCCACCATTGTTTCTTCCGATTATCTAATATTCAGTCATCTCAATCTCAGAAGAAAATACAGAAAAGGAGGCTATTGGAGACTATGGGCCCTTATTCAGAGGTGGGTTTCAGCAGGTTCTGACCAGTTCTGGAGAACCAGTTGAAGAAATTTTGAATAGTTTGGAGAACCGGTAAATATGACCTTTGGGTGGCCCTGCCCCTATCTATTCTCTGCCTCCCGAGTCCCAGCTGATCGGGAGGAAATGGGGATTTTGCAGTATCCTTCCCCTGGAGTGGGGAGGGAATGGAGATTTTACAGTATCCTTCCCCTGCCATGCCCACCAAGCCATGCCCACAGAACCGGTAGTAAAACATTTTGAATCCCACCACTGGCCTTATTCCTGGATCTTCCAGGCCAGAAAAGGGACTTAATTAAATTCATTAGAATCAAAAAGTATGCTTTCATTGTCCCAAAAGTGCTTCCTCCCCCCACAAGAGAAAACTTGGGGGGGGGGAGTTTCTTGTTCTTCTTTGAAGACGTTTTGCTTCTCATCCAAGAAGCTTCTTCAATTTATGCCTGAGCTACAGTTTTCTGCTAAGAATCTCTTTCTGAATTCTTCTTCTTTATGTTGGCTACTTCCCAAGGTTCATTTACAAAGTAATCTATAAATTCTAAATAGCCGATGTGTTTTTAATGCCTTTTTAGTGGCTAAAATTCATCCAGAAGCCTCAGTTTACAGATTCGATACTTTCTCATCTTCAATGAGTAGAAATTCTCCACCATTGAATCTTCAAGGAGTAGAAAGTGTGCTCCAAAACATCTGGAGATCTTCCATTTGCTTATCCTTACAGTTTTCTGCCAAGAATCTCTTTCTGAATTCTTCTTTATCAGATCTAACTTAGTTATGTGCAGGAGAATCCTTGTGCATACACTCAGGAAATCCAGTGTATCCCTAAAGACCTACTCTCTGGAAAGTGAGCTTAGGACAGCAATGTCTCATCAGCAATGAGCAAGTTGTTCATGAAAGAATATCATGTCTAACATATTTGGGAATATATTGTCCTAATGCTGAATGTGGAATTTATTCCACTCTTTTTCTAATTCTTTTCACTCATGTTAATTGGCAGTGTTTAACCCTTCAGTTTCTTGGATAAGAAGCAAAACATCTTCAACGAAAAACAAGAAAGTCCAGTTGCTTCTTGGAAAAAAAAAGCATCTTTGGTGACCTAGATGTCTGAGAATCTCCATAGACATTGTGCTCTCAGTGCAATCACTGAACAACGAATCAAGATGATGATGATGATGGGGAGGAGGAGGAGGAGGAGGAGGAGGAGGAGGAGGAGGAGGAGGAGGAGGATGGTGATGATGATGATTCAAGAGTCACATAGACAGAACACAGGTGTTTAAAGCTATCAGCTCAGAAAATGCAAGACTATGTTTCTGGAAAAGGGATGCAGTGGCTCAGCGGCTAAGACGCTGAGCTTGATGATTGAAAGGTCGGCAATTCAGTGGTTCAAATCTCTAGTGCCGTGTAATGGGGTGAGCTCCCGTTACTTGTCCCAGCTTCTGCCAACCTAGCAGTCCGAAAGCACGTAAAAAATGCAAGTAGAAAAATAGGGACCACCTTTGGTGGGAAGGTAACAGCGTTCCATGCGCCTTCAGCGTTTAGTCATGCCGGCCACATGACCACGGAGACGTCTTCGGACAGTGCTGGCTCTTCGGCTTTGAAACGGAGATGAATACCACCCCCTAGAGTCAGGAACGACTATCACATATGTGCGAGGGGGACCTTTACCTTTACCTATGTTTCTGGACAATGTCCCCTTAAGCTCTGGAATCTTGGCTAAGCACAAGAACATGAAATTCAAAAGAATGTGTAAACGTTGGCAAGAACAGCAGAGAAATAAAAATAATAAAAATAATAAAGATCAACGTACATTGTGGCTTCCCCAAATGCTCATGGAAAATCTCAACTTATTTCAGTAATAATCAGATTAAGCCTCACTTAATAAAACGGCCATCGTTTTCTCCCTTCCAAATTGTCCGACTAATGGACTAATATTAATTATTCCAGTCGTAATATCAAGTCAACGAATAAAGGAGCTGATCCAGAACGATGCTGTTTTGGCTGGCATTATCAAGATATTGCTTTTGTATAGCCCATTAATCTGTCAGTTTAAATATTTAGGTTTTGGGAGTGTAAATATCAAATCAATGAACAATCAACATGGGAACTGGTGTGTTTTCTTTTTTTGCAATACTTCCAAATCAACCAAAATTCCAGCTTTGTTTTGAGATCCACTACACTTTGTTTGCGAGAACACTGTGAGTGATGGAACAGCAATCCTAATGACACTTCTTCTGAATTCCCTTGTCTTACTTTATGCTCTCAGACACATTAGAAATTAAATATATTTCAAATTTCACAATGATCTTTGAGAGACTTGTTTCTCGTTTATCACAATATGTCACCATATGGGAATAAATTGAAGAACAAAATGTATTAATTTGATGAGGAAAAGAAAACTAAGACATAATGAGCCTCTACTGGAACAGGAGTCCTCTGAGTAATATATTTCAAAGTGATGCCAATTACGATTGTTATGGAATAAGAACAATCGCATAGCTAAATCCGGAATATGATTTTGCAAAGCTATTTGTGATCAAATAAATTATAGGAATTTTTTTTAATGTTCTACATAAGACACATTAGATTGGAAAGCAGATGTTACTTTTAAATCCAACTCAGTTCTTAATACATTCATCTGGTGGTGGGATTGGGCTGGTTCAGGCAAACCAGTTGTTTAATTGCTGACTGGCCCCATCCTGCTGCAACCCTTCCAGGAGTCCCCACGTGCCTCATTTTTGCTCCCAGGAGGCTTTAGGGAGGCACAAAATGGGGCACATGGCCCCCCACGACCCATTTTTGCTCCTAAGAGGCTTCAGGGAGGTCTACTAGACCCAAAATGGGGCACGGGGGTCAGTGTGTCCCCCGTGACCCATTTTTGCTCCCGGGGGGTGCAGGAAGCAGAGTGCTGCCTGTCACATCCCCTGGCCACGCCCACAATGGCCACACTTACCAGCCAATCATTAGACAGATGACTAGAGAACCAGTTGTTAAATTATTGGAATCCCACCACTGCATTCACCCATGTACAGGGAGTCCTCGACTTATGACCACAATTGAACCCAAAATTTCAGTTGCTAAGCAAGACATTTATCAAGTGAGTTTTGCCCCATTTTACAACCATTCTTGCCACAGACACTAAGTGAATCACTCCACTTCTCCTGAACTCCTGCAAACCCCCAGCAGCCCACCCCTGAGTGTATCCATCCTTCTGAGGTCAGTAAATATGAGGACCCAGATTGTTGGGGAAAATATGCTGATTCTGTAAACTGCTTAGGAGAGGGCTGTAAAGCATTGTGAAGTAGTATATCATTTTAAGTGCTATTGCTATTGTTGTATCCATAAAGTTCCTGTCTGTCTCGTGATCTTCTTTTCCTGACCTGGTCTACCTCAAAAGGTTAACACCGCCAATTAAAAAGAGTGACAAGAATTAGAAAAGAGCGGAATAAATTTCACATTCAGCATTAGGACAACATATTCCCAAATATCTTAGACACAATGTTCTTTCATGAGCAACTTGCTCATTGCTGAGAGACATTACTCTCCAAAGAGTAGGTCTTTAGGGATACACTCAGGAGTGGGCTGCTGGGGGTTTGCAGGAGTTCGGGAGAACCTCTAACTAAGATTCTGTGAAGTTCGGAGAACCCCCAAACTAATTACTGGCTGGCCCCGCCCCACCTACCCCGCCCCTCCCAGGAGTCCCCACGTGGCCCATTTTGGATGCAGGTAAGTGCAGGGTGCACGCAGAGGCTCATGGAGGGCAAAAATATCCCCCCTGTGGTGCAGGAGGCCGACTAGGCCATGCCCACCATGGCCACGCCCATGGCCACGCCCACCCAGCAACAAGGCAGAGAACCCCTTGCTAAAATTTTTGAAGCCCACCCCTTCACTGGAGATACACTGGATTCTCCTGCATATATCTAAATTAGATTTGATAAAGAAGAATTCAGAAAGAGATTCTTGGCAGAAAACTGTAAGGATAAGCCAAAGGAAGATCTCCAGATCTTTTGGAGCACACTTTCTACTCCTTGAAGATACAATGGCGGAGAACGTCTACTCACTGAAGTGTAGAAAGTATCTAATCTGTAAACTGAGGCTTCTAGATGAATTTTAGCCACTAAAAAGGCATTAAAAACACATCGGCTATTTAGAATTTATAGATTACTTTGTAAACAAAACTTGGGAAGTAGCCAACACACCATCTTTTAAGACATGACTTCAGCCATCCTTGCATAGATTTTCTTAATTCTTAGCAGATATAATGTTAAAAACAAAGGAAGAATTAAGAACTGAAACAATAATGTAATAGCATACAGACCAATAACTAGGCAATTGTGATTCCATAATATTGCACCATATATGGGCTGGAGTGTTATCTCCCTAACCCAATTTTAATAGGCACTGCTGCTAATTGTGTTTTTCTTTCACTTTTGACCATTTCCTTCTTCTTTTTCTCCTTCGTTTTTATCTTAATGGTCATGCTTTGCACCCAATTTACTGTATTTGTGATAGAAATCGATTTCAATGTTCCACAGGAATGGAGAAAGTTCAGCAACCCTCAAGTACGCTGTCGATAAGCAACAACCCCGTTGTATGATTCTCTTATTTACCTGATCAATTGTAAAGAAATTGTTTGCAATTGGGAAGATTGTAATTTTACTGTAATAATTACGGAAGATCCATATTTATTTATAGCCAAGATAAGAGCCAAACAGTTAGTGAATTGATTGCTTGGCACTGTTATTCCTCCTGCTTTAATTTTGCACTAATTATTAGAGATAAAGCTTTCAGTATGATTAAAGTGTAGGAGGCACTTAAGAGGAAAGTAGGAAAAACAAGCATTGTACTTCAACAAATTTGAATGCAGACACATCTTTCTGAAGGCATTATGAAGTTTTAGATGAGGGAAAAAAATAAACATTTTCACACACAAGCACACACACACACACATAGAGGGAGACACCAGTGATGAAATCCAATTTTTTTTACTACCAGTTCTGTGGGCGTGGCTTGGTGGCCGTGGTGTGGCTTGGTGGGTATGGCTTGGTGGGCATGACAGGGGAAGGATACTGCAAAATCTCCATTCCCACCCCACTCCAAGTGAAGGATACTGGAAAATCTCCATTCCCACCCCATTCCTAGGGGAAAGATATTGCAAAATCTCCATTCCCACCCCGCTCTGGGGCCAGCCAGAGGTGATATTTGCCAGTTCTCTGAACTACTCAAAATTTCCACTACCGGTTCTCCAGAACCTGTCAGAACCTTCTGGATTTCACCCCTGACACACACACACACACTTCCTCTTGTTTCTCTGCTGCTGCCTTATCGTTTTTCTACTTTTCTGCCTGTTGTAACAAATAATAAAAAAAAAAAGAACAAGACTTGTAAGGGACCTTGGAGGTTTTCTAATCCAACCCCCTGCTCAAGCAGGAGCTCCAGTGGTGGGTTGCTACTAGTTCACCCTGGATCAGGCAAACCGGTAGCGGTGGCGGGGAGGCTCTTCCCACCCACCCGGACATCTCTGTGCATGCGCAGAAGCATTGTGTGCAAGTGCGCGCACACGCACCCATGAGCAAACCGGTAGCAACGGGATTTGAATCCCACTACTGAGGAGCCCTTATACTATTTGTAACAAATGAGTATCCAGTCCCTTCTTAAAAACCTCCAGGGATAGAACAGATCAGAACAGAACAGAACAGAACAGAACAGAAGCCACACACATGTGCAGATGGTGTGGATGCGCAGGCAGTGCACAGGGGCGTGTGTGCGAAGGTCATGCACACGCACAAATGGCACAGTTGCACCCACATCACATGGGGAGGAGCATTAGCACCGATAGCATGAACACATGCAAAGCGCATACCTATTCGGCACTCAGTGCAGAGGTGGGTTTCAGCAGGTTGTGACCAGTTCTGGAGAACCGGTAGCAGAAATTTTGAGTTCGGAGAACCGGTAGTAAAAATTCTGACTGGCCCCGCCCCCATCTATTCTCTGCCTCCCGAGTCCCAGCTGATCGGGAGGAAGTGGGGGTTTTGCAGTAACCTTCCCCTGGATTGTGGACGGAATGGAGATTTTACAGTATCCTTCCTCTGCCACGCCCACCAAGCCACACCCCACAGAACCGGTAATAAAAAAAATGTGAAACCCTCCACTGAATCAGTGAGTAAAAGGTTTGCCACCACTGTTGTAGTCCATCCTTAGGCATTGAAGTCAGCTTGAGGATGGGATCAGTTTCTCATTTTCTCTCAGCCCAAAAGCCAGAGTGATATGGTGAAAAGTGTGTGTAACCACACACCAAAAGTTAAAAAGCCCTCTAAAGTGATAACACTAGTGTTATCACTACACAGTAATTGCCATGTATATGTAAATGAAACATATGTACTATAAAGCAGTCTGCCAGTTATCTTTTAATTACCATGTATAAATTACTAAAAAAAAAAATATTATAATGAATAGATTAGCAAAGAAGGAGGACAGGGGAGGAGAAGGGGAAAATAGATGGAAGATAACCCAGCAGCTTGATTCACTATAAGTATCTCTTCTTATAAAAATGTGTGGATTTCCCCAAATGTGATATATGTGTTATCGATAGTAGCAACCATAAGCGATATTTGGTCTCAAATTTATCCATTATATTTATCCCTATAAATTTGTAACCTCTTTGTCATTGATTAAGAGGTAACTTACTCTTACTTCTTTCATCGCTAATGCAGAATTTGCCTCCAAGCTACCTGATTTATATGCTAATATAGAATTCCTCCATTAATATACTGAATATGAGAAACTTTGTAGAAATGGCGGTGAGAAGAGAAAAAAAATCATAATTTTTAGAATAATCTTAGGCACACGGATTCAAAAACAATTTGTATTTTAGAACCTTCTCTCGTTATAGGAACAGCATTTCAATCTGTACAGTTGGTTTAACTGAAAATAATTCCTATTGAATGGAGTGAACATTGTTTTTCATTAAGACTATGCAATATTGCTTTGGTTAAAAAAATAAAAATAAAAATGACACTTCATAAAAAAAGACAAATATTAACAACCATGGACATATTGATAAGCAGCACACTCTAAATACATTAAGCCCAACTTCTAAAACTATATATTTCTCCGTCTACCACATCTTGCAAACTCTTCAATAAGAGGGGATGTTCTTGCATTCTGCAGAAAATCAAGTTATTGCCAAGGCAACCACAGAAATAATTCCGTATTTAGAGAATGCCACTTAGGAAGCCTGAATAGCTGCTGAAAAGGACAACATCCAGAAGTCTCTTATTCAATGTAACATTAATAGAAGGAATTAATGGGGAGGAAAGACATGGCAAATCTAGATAGCATACTAAAAAGCAGAGACATCACCCTGCCAACAAAAGTGTGTATAGTTAAGGCTATGGTTTTCCCAGTTGCAATGTATGGCTGTGAAAGTCGGACCATAAGAAAGGCTAAGCGCCAAAGAATTGAGGCCTTTGAACTATGGTACTGGAGAAGACTCCTCTGAGTCCCTTGGACTGCAAGGCGATCAAACCGGTCAGTCCTAGAGGAGATCAACCCTGACTGCTTTTTAGAAGGCCAGATCCTGAAGAGGAAACTCAAATACTTTGGACACCTAATGAGGAGCAAGGACTCACTGGAGAAGAGCCAAATGCTGGGAAAGATTGAGGGCAAAAGAAGAAGGGGATGACAGAGAACAAGATGGCTGGATGGAGTCACTGAAGCAATTGGCATGAGCTTAAATGGACTCCAGAGGATAGTAGAGGACAGGTAGAGGACAGGAAGGCCTGGAGGAATGTTGTCCATGGGGTTGTGATGGGTCAGACATGATTTTGCAACTAAGAACAAAAGTGAACATGGACACAATTTGATGGATAATGGCAAAAAACTTAATAGAATCTCGTTCACTTACTTTAAAGTTGCAATATGTATAAATATCATATTTAAGGGGGAAAAAAGAGAATGAGGTGGCTGGATGGAGTCACTGAAACAGTAGGCGTGAGCTTAAATGGACTCCAGAGGATGGTAGAGGACAGGAAGGCCTGGAGGAACGTTGTCCATGGGGTCGCGATGGGTCGGACACGACTTCACAACTAACAACAACAAATTAATAGAAGACAGGGTGATGGAAGTGGAACAACAATATACATTCCTTACCCGATGCTCAACAATTTTATATTGGACATTTACAATTAGTCCTCGACTTATGGCCATAATTGAGCCCAAACATTTCCGCTCCCAAATGAGACAGTTGAGAAGTGAACTTGGCTCCGTTTTACCACTTTTCTAACCAAAGTGGTTAACGGAATCAGTGCAATTCTTAAATTTAGTAACACAGTTGTTAAGTGAATCTGACTTCCCCACTGACTTTATTTTTTTCCTCTTGTTTTCTTTATTTTATTTATATAACATTCAATTTCCATCAAACAATGGGTGTTCTGGGTACAGTTATTTTTAAACATTCATAATTGTTCTGCCCCAGCTACAGATCTCAAAGAACACAGCACACACAAAGTTTGTACAAAACTTAATTTACTAAAATAACTCAGTCTTTATCAACCAAAGGTTGTTAATAAACTGTCTTAACAGCCTACAAGAATTCTTCGATAAGGTAATCACAGTCTTACTGGAGTTGGCAGAAAGCCCAGAAGCAATTTTGCAGAGAATCCAGACGCGAAGGAGAGTGAACTAAAGTTGTTCCCTACAGCTTGCTGCAAGTGGCATTCCTCCTTAAATAGGCTAAGGGAGTGGCCAATTAGCCCCAAGCCTTACTCTCGAGGAGATCTCCTCCTGAGGAGCCACTCCTATCTTTTGGTAGCTCTGCGCACCCGTGCATCGAGAAGAGGCTCCTCTTCTTCATCCTCTTCACTTAAAGGAGCTTCTGGAGGTTCTGAAGGCCCTGGCTGAATCCCTGCCTCTGGCACCACATCTTCTCCAGCCTCCTCATTGTCCGACTCGAGTGCCAGCTGCACAGGCTGCTGGCGCAGCACCACACCAGCCTCCTCACTGTCAGAATCAGCTACAATCCGCACAGGCCGCTGACGGGCCACAACAATAATCCACATATTTGTTGTAATATTCTTTACCATAATATTAACAATATAATATAATAATAATAATAATAATAATAATAATAATAATAATAATAATAATAATATAATGATAATACTTAACATCATCTTTTTTAACAACTTTCCCATTAACATTTCCTCTTTTTATATGTCCTCCTTTCTAACTTCTGTTTCTATTGCCTAGCCATTGATAGAATGTATCCCATATCAAAAAATATTCAGTTTCTTCTTTAGCCTTAATAGCAAGTGTTAATCTGTCCATTTCTGCACATTCTAATATTTTCTTAATTCCCAACTGACTTTCCCAACATTTCAAATTGCAATGGCTTGCTCAGAGCTTGGAAATGGCAGGAAAAGGGAACAAGTGCCCTGGTGCCACAACTTGCAAAGTGTTCATTCACTATTGGTGTGAAATGGTGCAATATTTTGTCAAATGAATTCTGTCCCAGACCCAGGTACCCTCAGGAAAAAAAAAAGGGGGGTTATCAGAGACAGCCCCAGATCACATGGGACCTTCACTCTGGAAATTTTGGAGAAAGTTCTCATGTGGCCTTGTAGACTCCCAAAAATAGTGCCTTTCCACTCTTTTTGTGGAAAAGCACACCCCATTTTTGAGTGCTTTGGGGAGGCTCCAGAGGGAAGTTTTAAGTATCATTAAGTGATAAGATGCTAAAGAGAAGCACAAAATGGCTTGAGAAAATTGTTGCAAATTCTAGGTCGCGATCAATCCATCGCTCAACCGTACATGATGAAATAGGATCTTTATGAATGAACCAATGACTTAGTTGTCAGCAAGGATCAATTTTAATGCAATATTTTCTGTCAGGCAAATGCTTCTAAAATAATTTCTCTTGCTGAAAATAGAGCATTGGCGTGACTATTTCACCTGGAGATTTTTTTTTTCTTTGAAAACATAGGCAATTAACTTGGAAAAATTAAATTATCCTCTTAAAATGAGATCTGAATACGGCAAACAGTTAGAGAAGTTACAGAAATTAGATCAGATAAACCTTTATTGCAATAAACATTCAACTACCATGTTGTATCAATGAGCAGCACAAGAAGTTTTAATATTCACATTAATATTTTTATCAAAGTTTTGGTCCAACTTATGAAAATGGAAACAGAGGGCAAACAAATTAAAAAAATGTATGATAAAATGGGCTACAAAATTAGATATAATATACAGTTGGGCCAATGAGACAGCACGTGGAAGAAATTGTTGAAAGTTACATTGAATTATAAAGATATTTTTCATAAAACAATGTACCATTGGTACATAAGACTAGATAAATTGTCAACAAGAGCAACAAAGATGATTAGGGGACTGGAGGCTAAAACATATGATGAACGGTTGCAGGAACTGGGTATGGCTAGTCTAGCGAAGAGAAGGATGAGGGGAGACATGATAGCAGTGTTCCAATATTTGAGGGGCTGCCACAGAGAGGAAGGGGTGAAGCTATTTTTCAAGGTGCCTGAAGGCCATATAAGGAACAATGGATGGAAACTGATCAAGGAGAGATTCAACCTGGAAATAAGGAGAAATTTTCGGACAGTGAGAACAATCAACCAATGGAACAGCTTTGCCTTCAGAAGTTGTGGGAGCTTCCTCATTGGAAGCTTTCAAGACGAGACTGGACTGCACTTTCAAGACGAGACTGGACTCCACTCCAGGAGAAGGATACTGCAAAATCTCCATTCCAAGCCCACTCTGGGGCCAGCCAGAGGTGGTATTTTCCAGTTCTCCAAACTATTCAAAATTTCTGCTACCAGTTCTCCAGAACCTGTCAGAACCTGCTGAATAGCACCCCTATGTCTAACTACATGTCTTAAATTAAGGGAAGCTATTTGGGAAAAAAAATATACAACTATTCTGAGGATGCACCACACCTTCAGGGAACAAAGCTGGAAAGGGATGTAAACCTTCAAACCAGGTTTGAGAGATACAGTTGTTAAAATTGCTTGAACTGAATTTGGCAGGGCTGAGAATTCCTAGCTCTTGTTTTCTTGTGTTTGTGGTTTTTTTTGCCAGAGGGTTTTCTTTTATGGTTCTAGCAGCAGCAGTTGGTTTCAAATTGACAAAGAAAGCATTGCATTCCTTTCTCAATTCTTCTTCTTTTGTTTCAGTGGTGGGGGGGATGGGTGGTCAAAATTGACGTTCACCTATTTTTGACCACAAAGTTCCTCATAGCTTAACTTTCTCAGAGGAAAAGCTAGTAGGATGGGTGGGAAGGAGGCAAATTTTGACCAGAGAAATCAAAGATAGAAAGGAAAGGTTGAGTGGGATTACATTACATTTATCTTTGCTGAACTTCCACTTAACCTCTTTCCCATAATTTATAAGCAGCTTTAGAGAAGGCCAGCAAATAATAGGAAGATCTAGTCTAAGAACTGTGGTAAGCTGCTCTGAGTCATTCCTGGCCAGCTATATAAATTTGTTTAATAATAAGAAATAAGAACGGAGGAGGAGAAAAGGAGGAAAAAGAAGGAAGATAGGAGGGGGAGGGGAGGGGAGGGGGAGGGGGAGGGGGAGGAGGAGGAGGAGGAGAAGTAGAAGCAGAAGCAGAAGCAGAAGAGGAGGAGGAGGAGGAGGAGGAGGAGGAGGAGGAGGAGGAGGAGGAGGAGGAGGAGGAGGAGGAGGAGGAGGAGAAGAAGAAGAAGAAGAAGAAGAAGAAGAAGAAGAAGAAGAAGAAGAAGAAGAAGAAGAAGAAGAAGAAGAAGAAGAAGAAGAAGAAGAAGAAGAAGAAGAAGAGGAGGAGGAGGAGGAGGAGGAGGAGGAGGAGGAGGAGGAGGAGGAGGAGGAGGAGGAGGAGGAGGAGGAGGAGGAGTTCCTACTACAGTGAACCCACCATTCCATCAGTGTTCAACACCTTTCTAGAATAGTCAGATCTTCAAGGCTTTCCAGAACATTAACAGAGGCTATCTGGAACTCAGCTACTTAAAACAGCTGCTGGCCAATACCCATGACCAGAATATAGAAATATGTACTTGTATCCCCCCAAAACTCAATTGCCACAAACAATTGACTATTAATAAATGCTTTTATCCATGTTGGGTTAGATTTTTCCTTTGTCCCACACAAATCTTTGGTATTTCCAAAAACCAGCAGGTGCAGAAGCTTTTACTGGCCTTTGCAAGTGCTGGAGGAAGCAGACAAAAGACAGGTTCCCTTGGAGAAGAGAATAATGTTGCTTTCCTGCTATAAAGTGGCTTTTTGCTTGAAACCTCCTTGCCAGGTCAACCACTCAATGGGCTGCTTATCTAATCCAAAGAGGGGTTGATGTACAAATGTGGTTCAGAAGTACTTAGAAAAAAATTAGTTGGGCTTTGACTCATGGCTATGATATGCAACTCAAACGAATGATGGGAAAGAAGACAAAGAGAAAGAGAGAAGATGGCATGGCATTACAAATTTGATACGTTACAGTTAAAGTGTATAGGCATTTATTTGAGAGTGGGTGAGTTACACTTTGGAGTAAACATATGTAGGGCGATGCTGTGTGTGTAACAGAATTATGACACAAATGTGCTGAAGATGAGAAAGACAAAACCCATTTATGCAATCTCTTGCAAAGTAAGGTTCTACATTTAGGCAAGAAAAACAAAATGTGCAGGTACAGTATATGTGGTACTTCGCTCAATAGTAGTAACTGTGAGAGGGATCTTGGAGTCTTAGTGGACAACCATTTATATGTGACCCAGCAGTGTGCAGCAGCTGCCAAAAAAGCCAACACAGTTCTAGGCTAAACTGAGGGATGAGGGATGATCATAAAAATAGGGATGGAATCAAGATCACGTGAAGTGTTAATACCACTTTATAATGCTGGTAAAGCCACACTTGGAATACTGCATCCAGTTTTGGTCGCCACAATGTAAAAAAGATGTTGAGACTCTAGAAAGAGTGCAGAGAAGAGCAACTAAGATGATTAGGGGACTGGAGGCTAAAACATATGAAGAACGGTTGCAGGAACTGGGTATGTCTAGTTTATTGAAAAGAAGGACTAGGAGAAACATGATAGCAGCATCCCAATATCTCAGGGGCTGCCACAAAGAAGAGGGAGCCAAGCTATTCTCCAAAGCACCTGAGGGTAGGACAAGAAACAATGGGTGGAAACTAATCAAGGAGAGAAGCAACTTAGAACTAAGGAGAAACTTCCTGACAGTTAGAACAATTAATCAGTGGAACAACTTGCCTCTAGAAGTTGTAAATGCTCCAACATTGGAAGTTTTAAAGAAGATGTTGGATAACCATTTGTCTGAAGTGGTGTAGGGTTGCCTGCTAAAGCAACGGGTTGGACTAGAAGACCTCCAAGGTCCCTTCCAACTCTGTTATTCTAATCTGTGCAAATCTGTTCATTGGATTACAATCCTCATCCCAATTTATTTATCTGCAAATTGTAATGGAGTTGATCGTTTTAAGCCATTGGAGCTTAAATTCAGCTTTGGCAATCCACACATCAATTTTAGCAGAACAAACAGGATTTCCTTCCCCCTCTCCTTTTTAATGCACTAAAGCAAAATTTCCTTGATCAGCACAAAGCTTTCGTTCCTGTACTGACGTTTGCAATTCATTAAGAGTTGTGTGATTTCAAGGTGACTTAAATTTTAATGGATTCCTTTTTTTTCTTCTTTTTTAAAGGTTTGAAATTTCTGAAGTGATAGAGACGAAAGAGAACTGCAGGTCTCTTTTTATTAATTTGGAGTTTCACACTGTGTAGTTATAAAATCTACATGCCACAGGATGTAATAGTTAAAATATACAACACTCACATAGTTCTCCATAGCAACTGAAAGAGAAGCTACTTTTTTTTCCCAGAGAGACAGTGCTTTATTACATCAGACAGTTCTCTCTGAGTTGCAGTACACAAATTGCAATTTTCATCCTGCTTGACAAAAGAAAAGAATGTTTGCCATCGTTTTAAAATCACTGTTTTCTTGGTGCTGATACCATCCCTTAAAATCATCCACTCTTCAAAGGACATTAGGAAGCACTGACTAGGGAAGAATCAGAATACTTTAGAATATGGAATTATTTTTATTGTTGGTTGGAAAAGAGATATAAATGATTAATTTTATAACTATGTGTAAAAATTTGATGGCAAGAATATGGTTATAGGAATGAATTTTTATAGTGGTTTGGATGACGATTAAGATAGAAGAAACTGTTAGAACAAGAAGAATAAAAAGAACAGAAGAAGTCAACACTGAGATGTCACGGGGAGGGATGATTGATGTATTAAATGTTTGTCTTAAAAAATAAAGAAACTTAAAAAAAAGAAAAAAAAGAAAGATTTAAAAAAGCACTGAGTAAAGTTAAAACCCACTGGTTTAAGAAATTCTGGTAATCCAGTGGTGGGATTCAGCCGGTTCGGGCCAGTTCAGGCGAACCTATTGATTAATTGCTGGCTGGGTCCACCCCCCCTCCCCTTCCAGGAGTCCCCATGCATCCTGTTTTGGCTCACAGGTAAGTGCAGGGAGGCCTACTAGGCCCAAAACGGGGGTGTGGGGGGGGCTGTACCCCCCACAGCCTGTTTTCACTCCCAGGAGGCTGCAGGGAGGTCTACTAGGCCCAAAACAGGGCACGGGGGTGTTGTGCCCCCCCCATGGCCTGTTTTTGCTCCCAGGGGGTGCTGCCTCTCACACATCCCTGGCTACGCCCACCATGGCCACGCCCACCCAGCCAGTCATTAGGGCAGAGAACCAGTTATTAAATTATTTGAATCCCACCACTGTGGTAATCCAAACTGCCCTTCTTATCGCTATAATCAGAATCATAGATTTAAGATACCTTGACCCAAATTTCATTTCCTGAATTAGCCAGGGTTTATTGAAATGCTACAATAAAGAGCCTGGATAGCTCAGCAGACTAATGCATTGTAATTTAACTCCAGCTGTCTGCAATTAGTCAGTTCGAATCTTGCCAGGCTCGAGGTTGACTCAGCCTTCCATCCTTTCTAAGGTAGGTAAATTGAGGACCCAGTTTGTGGGGGCAATAAGCTGACTTTGTATATATATACAAAAGAATGAAGGCTATTGCTTAATGCACTGTAAGCCGCCCTGAGTCTCCGGAGAAAGGCAGCATATAAATCAAATTAAATATATATATATATATATATATTAAATATATATATATATTTAAGAGCCTTGGTAGTACAGTGGTCTAAGGCACCCTGTTATTAAGCTGGTTATTAAGACCAGCTGCCTGCAATTACTGCAGGTTCGAATCTCACCAGGCTCAAGGTTGACTCAGCCTTCCATCCTTTCTAAGGTAGGTAAATTGAGGACCCAGTTTGTGGGGGCAATAAGCTGACTTTGTATAAAATATACAAAAGTATGAAGGCTATTGCTTAATGCATTGTAAGCCGCCCTGAGTCTCCGGAGAAGGGCGGCATATAAATCATTTTTTTTAAAAAAAATGAATGTATGATAAATTCATCCATATCTACTGCCGGATAACCACTGTTGTCTAGAGAGTGTAAGGTGGTTTGAGTGTTGGCTGTGCTGCAGCTGTGGTGATATCCTGGTTTATTCTTTACATGGATAGTTATTATGATGACTTTGGGAACTGCCGCAAAGGCATTCTAAACCCTCTAGAACATTATGTTCTCATCCACCTGTCAAGCATGCAGCGTTCTGAAATCAAAAGCCCACGATGCTGTGAAACCTCTGTAGGTTTTTGCAAGTGCACTAACTAACTCTGAGAGTGAGTAAATTCAGCTGGAGCTCCAGAAGAAAGAAAAGCAAGGTAGCTGTGGAGAATTTCCTTTGGAGAGATAAAATAAGTGACTACCCAACAGAAGGAATTTTTTACTCATCCGCCCTTAGCAATGAAGGCATTACTGGTAATATTCCTGATGCAATGAGGAGGAGGGTTGAACGGGTAGGGGATACAGTTAGAGGCTCAATTTTTGTGCTCCACGATTGGCCAGCTGAGCACAAGGAAAAGAGCCCTTCCTTTGAATCTTTGCAAACAAAAGGTGAGGATATTCATAGGATACAGGCTGGATTTGGAGGGCAGAATAGTGACTGACAGTGGCTCTTGAATATTTTGGATAGAATAGAATAGAATAGAATAGAATAGAATAGAATAGAATAGAATAGAATAGAATAGAATAGAATAGAATAGAATAGAATAGAATAGAATAACAGAGTTATTCCTTCCAATAACTTGGAGGTCTTCTAGTCCAACCCCCTGCTTAGGCAGGAAACCCTACACCACTTCAGACAAATGGTTATTCAATCTCTTCTTAAAAACTTGCAGTGTTGGAGCATTCACAACTTCTGGTGGCAAGTCGTTCCACTGGTTAATTGTTCTAACTGTCAGGAAATTTCTCCTTAGTTCTAGGTTGCTTCTCTCCTTGATTAGTTTCCACCCATTGCTTCTTGTCCTGCTTTGGAGAATAGCTTGACTCCCTCTTCTTTGTGGCAGCCCCTGAGATATTGGAACACTGCTATCATGTCTCCCCTACTCCTTCTTTTCATTAAACTAGACATACCCAGTTCCAGCAACTGTTCTTTGTATGTTTTAGCCTCCAGTCCCCTAATCATATTTGTTGATTAGGGGACTGGAGTGGATAAGGTTCAGATGCTATGTGAAAACTACTCAACTAACCATTGTGTCTAGGCCATGCCTAGTTGGGTGTGATGAGTTGGCCATGGCAAGTTGACCCCAGTAAATTGGTCACAATGAGTTGTCCTATTCTGCTAACCATCAATGTTCAGTTTAGATCGTCCTCTCTTTTTCTTTCCTTAAGATTACAAGAAATGGCAAATTTTGCCCAAGCTTTTTTTAACTGTACACGAGAACGACTCTTCCAAAAATCGGACTCCACGTTGCTAACCTTTTAGAATTGTGGGTTAAATTTTGCCATGGTTACAAAGCCTGCCTATCTTTTCTGAACTTGATTGGTTTACAAAAAAAATGGGAGAAAAATGGATGGAAAGAATCTAACGAGGCATAAAGTAATTAATCACAATTTTAAAAAACTGGCATGTGTAGTAAATACTGTAAATGAAAGGCTGTTCTAAAGCAATTAGTTCTAAATCAATATAAGACATTTTGCTTGGGGGAAAACACAGATTAAACTCTTGATAATGTGTCATTATTACTAGGACAGCATTTATATTGCTTACTTTATTATCAATAATTGTAACCCAGTGACACTTTTTTCCGCCACCAATGCTGATGTTGAACACTTTCACTTCTTTCAATGTCAGCACAGAAGGGCCTCTTGATGATATTGGGTTGACCTTTTTTTCAGATTCATGGGATCATGTGCCGTGAATTAAGTACAAAAACTGGAACAAAAACACCAGCCTGGGACACAATGTTAGCTTTCAGATAAGCATCCTGAGCAGTGGTGAAATCCAATTTTTTTTTAATACCGGTTCTGTGGGCATAGCTTGATGGGCATGGTGTGGCTTGGTGGGCGTGGCTTGGTGGGCATGGCAGGGGAAGGATACTACAAAATCTCCATTCCCTCTCCAGTCCAGGGAAAGGATTCTGCAAAATCTATATTCCCACCCTACTCCAGGGGAAGGATAGTGCAAAATCCCCATTCCCACCCCACTCTGGGGCCAGCCAGAGGTGGTATTTGCCAGTTCACCAAACTACTCAAAATTTCTGCTGCCGATTCTCTGAACTGCTCAAAATTTCTGCTACCGGTTCTCCAGAATCTGCTGGATTTCACCCCTCAGTCCTGAGTGATTGTTCTTCTTAATAACAAGGGAAAGGTAATCTCTAGAGTTTTATTTTGTTCAGAGGCTAAGCCTCCTGAACTCTTTGGGTTCCTTCAGGAAAAAGAAAAAAAAAAGTAGACTTAATACACTGGATGCTAAATGTTTAACCAAAGCTGCAAATGAGACCTCGTTCTTCAACCTTGCCAGCCTACGAAATCTCATTTTTTATCTTCACTCTTCATGCAGAACAATGGTTTAAGTGCAAATCACGAGCTGCCGGGTGAAGGTCCTTGGAGGACTTGACAAAATAATAATAATAATAATAATCACACGTTTTCTTAAAAGCCGTCCTTCCCACTTCCCGTCTCCAATTTGCTCTGCACTCTTTGATTTCCTTCCGTGTGAAATGACTATATATATATATATATATATAAAGAGCTGGGGTAAAGGGAGACATTCAATAATCGGATAAATGTGGCATTATATGGCAGAGGAGGGAGAGAAACGGGGCACAGGGGTGCAGTTTCAGGATAATGCAGGGACTATTTGATCTTCTTTTGCTTTCCGTTCCTTAGACTCAACTGCGCCTACAACAAGCTCTCTGATTTTCTAAACTAAATGACTGACATATTGACATCATAAACAGTAATGTACTAGAAGTGCACACCAAAGGCACTTTTTTCCCCCCCTGGCAGGCACTCTTATTCCTTGAATATGGAAATTTTCTTCTTGTTCTGCCTATGACACATGGGCAGCTTTCCTTCTCTGCTTTCTTGCTTTGTTAAATTGCATTGAGTTATTGTTAAGAAATAGAGATGTTTCAAGAATCCTCAAGACACTTCCATGAAACTGGCAGCTGAAGACGTGATAGCTGGGTTTTTTTTGTTTTTCAAAATTGAAACAATCAGCAAATGTAGCATCCTTCCATCTCTCTTCCCCGGTGCAAAAAAACTTTCTTTTTTCTTTTTTTTTTCCTGGCATAGTTGAAAGAAAACCAGGAAATAAAATCAAGAGGACTTAACTGCATCTAAAATAGAAGTTGTCTTTTCTGAAACAGGTGGTATGATGGCTCAACCATTAACATGTGGGGCTTGTCAGCTGGAAAACCGGCAGCCCAGGTTCGAGACCTGAGCACCACGTGATGGGTGAGCTTCCGTTACTTGCCTTAGCTCCTGCCCATCTAACAGTTCGAAAGCTGTTCTGACCTAGGCTTCCCCAGCAGCACGAAGCCGAGTCCTCATCCCGATAAACCCCTTTTATTTAATTTACAGTGAATTCCTCTCCAGCAAAGTCTTTCCTCTCCCACAGTCTTTCAAGATAGTTCACAATTACCAACTTTTATCAGGCTTGGAGAGTGGCCAGGCTGATATCTTTTAGATGCCACAATACTTGGCAAGAATGCAGGAATAAACTAATTGTCTCCTGCAAACTCCACTCCCCTTTTGCTCCTCTTTTATTCCCTCTGGGAGGGGCCATTCATCGTCCACCTGTGGCTGTACTCCCAAATTGACCCTTGTTCTTTATCTGTTCCCTTCGTCTGGCAACTCTGCGCATGCGCACACTGGGAACAGGCTCCAGCTGTTTGTCTGCCTCACTGATGTCTGACTCCAAAGGCAGCTGATAACTGGCATTCGGCTCTGGTCCCCTCTCTGTCTCCATAGTAGAGCCCTCATCAGAGCCTTCCCCAGACTCCAGGACTGGCCCATGTTCCTCCCCAACCTCCTCACTGTCCAAATCTGCTGCCAGATCCGCTGGCTGCTGGCGAGCCACAACAAAAGCATGCAAATGCGAGTAGATAAATAGGTACCACTTCGGTGGGAAGATATCAACATTCCATGACATCATGCTGGCCATTTGACTGTGGAAATGTCTTCAGACAGTGCTGGCTTAATGACCTTGAAACGGAAATGACCACCGCCCCGTATAGTCAGCAATGACTAGTGGAGTACCAAAGGTGCTTTTTCAAGAGTCAACTGGACTTTCTGGTTTTTCTTTGAAGACGTTTCGCTTCTCATCCAAGAAGCTTTTTCAGACTGAGAGTCTCCATAGATGACTAGTGGAGTAAAATCCATGGGGACTACTTTCCTGAAAGATATAGTTAGTTGTTGTACTACAACTGGTTGCTTATTGACTGTTTCAAGTCACAACAGACCCAACTTATGATCCAGATTCGAAGTTCTGACAGCAGCTCTCCCTTGCAGTCACATGATCACATTTTGAGGGCTCAGTAATTGACCCGCATATACAGTGGTTTGCAGTATCTCACAATCATGTGATTTACTAAGCTTTTTGACAGAAATCAACCTTTACTTCCAGGTTTTGGCAAAAAAAATGCTCATTGCCAACAATGGGTTCTTTTAACGACTGCTGCAAAAAAAGGTTGTAAAATCAGATGCTAAACAACTAGCATGATTTATGAAAGGAATCCCTGGCTCAATTATGGCCATAAGTCAACTACCCAGGTGATCCTGATGACATAGACAAACCTCCAGGTGGCCTTAACGACTCTCTAAAAGAATGCTAATGGCCAGCTGTCTGCAAGGAATATAAATCCTTCCATTCCCCACCATCCAGTCAGAGTTTGAGAAGCTTCTTGGATGAGAAGGGAAACATCTTCAAAGAAAAACCAGAAAGTCCACTTGCCTCTTGAAAAGCACCTTTGGGACAACCATAACTTGGATGACTGAGAATATCTCCATAGACCTTTGGCATAAGTCAAGCACTACTTGTAGACTATACCCTACTTCTTTGGTTTCCACCCTTCTTCACCCTCTTAGCTACATCTACATCTACATCTACATCTACATCTACATCTACATCTACATCTACATCTACATCTACATCTACATCTCCTTCAGTGACTTTATTTTTAACATGGTGCCCTGAAATGAGCACAACTTAAGACCAAGTATTGTGTTGGGAAAAGAACCTCTGTGCAACTAAAGCATTTTCCTTCTTGGCAGCCCCTTCACACTTCCAATGTGCAGCATGTTCCACTTGTAATTAACTATAATGTCATGAAACTTGTCACCTGTATAACAAATTCATTTCTCCCTGAATGAAAAGCCATTAAAAATACTATCCACTGATCATAGGTGCCTATCCTAGACACTTGGGACAGTGCTAAATGCTGTGCATATGTGTGTGTGTGTGTGTGTGTGTGTGTGTATGTATGTATGTATGTATGTATGTATGTATGTATGTATGATCAATTAAGGTCCACCCAATTTACAAATATTAGATTGAACTTGTGCACTGCCATTTTCATAGCAGAAAATTCTTAAACTGGATTTGGATTATGAGTCAATACAGCTGTGATGCACCAAAAACAACACTGTAAGCCAGATAAATATTAGCAACACGGAGAGGTGTTTATTTGATACCCATTTTCTATGCAACTCTTGTCAGCAAAGAAGTAGTATTTCCAGCTGTGAGTAATATATCTCAGGGCTGTTTGGAACAGGAGCCAAAAAGATGTTATGGCATAATAAGCAAGAGACTAGACAAGTTCCATTTCAAATATCTCCCTCCCCTCCTTTGCCAGATGCTAATGCCTGGAAACAGTAATCTTAAATTGGTGTCTAAATTAGCTCCTCCCTAGAAGGCAATGTATTCCACTGACCCTGAAATTTAACTTGTAGATCTTACCAGTACTCCAACCACTATCCATAACACGTATGACACAGATCTGAGAAGATCTTACTAGCGCACTGACTGTACACAACAAACATGTCCATGTGGAATTGGGGACTGGAAGCTAAACCATATGAAGAACGGTTGCAGGAATTGGCTATGTCTAGTTTAATGAAAAGAAGGACCAGGGGTGAAATGAGGTAGCAATGTCCCAATATTTGAGGGGCTGCCACAAAGAAGAGGGGGTCAACCTATTCTTCAAAGCACCTGAAGGCAGGACAAGAAGCAATGGATGGAAACTAATCAAGGAGAGAATCAACCTAGAAATGAGGAGAAACTTCCTGACAGCAAGAACAATTAATCAATAGAATGACATACCTCCAGAAGTTGTGAGTTGTGAGGTTTTTAAGAAAAGATTGGACAACCATGTGTCTGAATGGTATACAGTAGTGGCCAAAATTGTGGCAACCTTTTGGGAAAAGTGTATTTTCTAAAACTAGCTAATAACACCATTTATTTTTGGAGCAGTACCATAAAATTATATATCAATGGAAAGATAATTTAATCAAGAATGTAATGCAATAACTTTTATGAAGGATTTGCTATTAGAATAGCAGTTACAGTATAAAGAAGAAAAGAGAAACACGTAGAAAAAAATGAGATATACAAAAATGATCACCATGTCAGTTAAGAGTTGGGTAACCTTTAGCATGAATTACGGCCTTACAACATCTTCCCATGGAGTGAACCAAGAATTTTAGTTCTGCAGCTGTTATCATATGAAACCAAGATGGAATGATGGCTTCTATTAACTGGGTTTTCTTGCTGGGTCACTTCTGACTAACAAGTTTCTTTAGTCGACTCCCTAGATTTTCAATCGGGTTAAGGTCTGGGCTATTCCCAGGCCATTCCAGCAATGGAATATGATTACAGCATCTCGAAACTCCCCCCCAAAAGTGGTGTTATTAGCCATCAAACCTCAAAAATACACTTTTCCCAAAAGGTTTCCACAATTTTGGCCACTACTGTAGGGTCTCCCTTGCTTAAGCAGGGAGTTAGATTACAAGACCTCCAATGTCCTTTCCAACTCTGTCCTTCTGTTCTGGAATTGGCTGACTAATTTTCACTGGGCTGCAAAGTAAATTGCCTTTAGCTCTCCTATGTCGAACGGGCCACTCTGGGCTCCTTCAATGCTGGAAGAAGGAGATAAGATTTTGCCCACCCAGGAATATGTTTGCCCTGCTTGAAATAAGTAATAAGCCAAGAGATGGGATGGGGACTGCTTTCATGCCTGACATAATTTCCCTGAGGCACAATGCCACATTCACACTCATGCCCATAATTCATCTCCTGCTCGAAGCAATCTCTAGCGTGCCAGTCTCCTTAATGGCCAAGGTACCCCCTGACAGTGCTTAACATTTAAGAGTGCTGGAGCACTACGTTTGCCCAAAGAACTTTTTTTTCCCATTTACCGTACCTCAAAGGCCTTCTAATTTTTCTTCAGAGACAGAAATCCTTTAAGCCTATTGTATCCTTAGGCTACAAATTTACTGAGATTTAGGTTTCCAATAAGAGCGTTGAGATGAATGCCACCTTCTCATTTATGAATCAATTTTTGCCCATCGGCTTTTTCAGCATTATTACTTTTTATTTTATTTTGCACTCCAAGGGCCCAAACGTAGAAATATATATGCTAGGGTAGAGGGAGAAGCCAAGAGGACACATTTGAAGTAAATGTGTGTGTCCCATTTTCTCTTCCTTGGCTATTAAAATTTACAGCATACAAGTCCCTCCTCACGTCAACGATGTATCCTAGCAAAAATTACGTACCACACACTATTATATGATGCTTACAATTATTTAAATATTGTACTTCCTTACCTTATGATTCAGGCATCATAATCTGCTTTACAGCTCCAACTCTCTAATTTACAGTAGTTTTAAGGGCCATCAATTGTGACCCGGGACAAGACAACTGGCTCTATAGATTCAAAACCACAACAAACTTAACATTTTAAGGATTGCAAAATAAAACTAGAATCCAAACTAAAGAGCTCTGTTTTCTAGAAGCCAGAACACAGAGCTCTGAACTATGGTTCTGGAGAAGACTCCTGTGGATCAAGGCGATCAAACCAGTCAGTCCTAGAGGAGATGAACCCTGACTGCTCTTTAGAAGGCCAGATCCTGAAGATGAAATTCAAATACTTTGGCCACCTCATGAGAAGGAAGGACTCACTGGAGAAGAGCCTAATGCTGGGAACGATTGAGGGAAAAAGAAGAAGGGGACAACAGAGAACGAGGTGGCTGGATGGAGTCATTGAAGCAGTAGGCATGAGCTTAAATGGACTCCAGAGGATGGTAATGGACAGGAAGGCCTGGAGGAACGTTGTCCATAGGGTCGTGATGGGTCGGACAAGACTTTGCAACTAACAACAAAAACAACACCCTGTTCTGTAAAGCAGTTATGTGTTTGTTCTGAGCCATGAATGGGTAAATGCAAGACTTTTCCCAAGACAATTTTAAAAGAGGTGGACAATTATTGATTATTATTATTTTTATTATTGTAGCTACATAAAGAACCATGAAACCCAGAGTTGAAATTCCCCTCCTGTTTTCTTTCACTAGGGTTGTTTTCTTGTTGTTAGCTGCCACCTCCTTCTAAGTTCCTACATCTGCTTAGTCACCTCCTCTATCCTGACAAACAGTGGCATCTGCAGGACGTTGCTGCTTTTGTCAAAAAGATGAAATCCCCGGTGTGACATCGCAAGACGAAAACCCACCCACCCCCATTCCTTTCATGATGCAAGGGGGAAAGGGGTGGGCTTTGTGTTGTGATGCCACAACACTGCTTCCCTCTTTTTCCCCCTCCTCCCCTTTCCCTCCTCTGCTGACAATATGAGCATCAATGTGGTCTCATATTACAAGAATGATTTGTAAAAAAAAAAAATTGATTAACCCATCGAAGAGAGGAATTAAGGCAAATCTTCACACACACACACACACACACACACACACACACATTTCTTTTTTCTTTCTCACAGCCTGCTCCTCTTTTATAGGCGCCGTGTGTGAAACGCTGAGTAATTTTTAGCATTTGCAAAGAGGAAAGGAACGATCCTAAACATCTGTCAAAAGAAGCTGGGATAAGGCTTCAATCTATTTGTTGTTGTTTAAACAGCAACAGACACCCTAGAGCGCTTAAGAAATGAGTTCCTCTCTCCTCAGCGTTGAAGCTCTGGCATGGAAGGTTTGTGGATTTGTGTATCCTTTGGCCAAACCTTTTTATCAGACCGGGAGAAAAAAATAACAACAACTCCAGAAGCCAAAAAACAAAACAAAAATAAAAATAAAAATGGAGAAGTGGAATTCCTGTGGGCTGCATCTCAGCACACATGTTGCATAGTAATCAGGAGGAAAAGCCATTGAAAGCATGTCAAATAGTTGGTGATTCAGCAAAAGCAAAAGAAATAGGTAGATCTAGAAGATATCGGTAAAAACAAAAATAAAATAAAATAAACTCCAGGGATAACAGATCCATGTGCTTTTTTTAAACAACAGCAGCAACAAAAACAACAGAAAAACGGGTTTGATTGAAAAGGTAACAGGAAAAATGTGTGTATGTGTGTGGCTTATGGAAAACAACGGAGTGGTGATACATTTCAAGAGTTCAGCCACAGTGTCTTAAAGCTCCTCCTTAGGCACACACACACACACACACACACACACACACAACTGCAGTTGAGGATGGTAATGCATCCTGAATTCCTCTCTTTCTTGAAAGGGTTTCCCATGCAGCATTTAGGGGAGAGAGAAATGTGATGCCCCCATAAAGGAATAAACATTCGAAGACACACAGTTCCATTGTAAACAGTTGTGGCCGTGAAAAGGCACATTTCAGTGTGACGGAATGAAAACTTAATCCTGATCAATATCTCTCCCTCTCTCTCTCTCTCTCTCTCTCTCTCTCTCCCTCCCTCCCTCCCTCTACATATAGGTATAGGTGGGATGCAGTGGCTCAGTGGCTAAGATGCTGAGCTCGTTGATCGAAAGGTCAGCAGTTCAGCGGTTCGAATCCCTAATGCCGCATAACGGAGTGAGCTCCCGTTACTTGTCCCAGCTTCTGCCAACCTAGCAGTTCGAAAGCACGTAAAAAATGCAAGTGGAAAAATAGGGACCACCTTTGGTGGGAAGGTAACAGCGTTCTGTGCGCCTTTGGTGTTTAGTCATGCCGGCCACATGACCACAGAGACGTCTTTGGACAGTGCTGGCTCTTCGGCTTTGAGACGGAGATGAGCACCACCCCCTAGAGTTGGGAATGACTAGCATGTATGTGCAAGGGGAACCTTTACCTTTATAGAAATAGATAGATAGATAGATAGATAGATAGATAGATAGATAGATAGATAGATAGATAGATGATAGACAGACAGACAGACAGACAGACAGATATAGAGAGAGGGAGAGGGAGGGAGGGAGGGAGATAGATCAGGATTAAGTTTTCATTCCATCATATATTTCAAGAGTATTTTGTAGGTCAGTAGTATGCCATTTAATATTCAGCATGAATCTGCGGGCCTGTGTGTATGTGTATGTGTTTAAGTGTGTGTGCGCATGGCTTCAGATAAACTGCTTTAGAATGGTAATTTATTATCCTCACATACATGGTAAATCTACAAGTTTCCCCACCTTTCCGTCAACAAAGAGGGATATTTTATTTAATCCATCATGCTTTCCTTGTCTGAAATAAGCAGATAGTAAGTCTTCCTCTCCTACATTTATGCACTTAAAATAATGTTGCTGTCAAGTACCTCCCCAGAAAGGCAGAAAATTACACGCTGCCACACATTTCATGTAGCTTTTGACATGCTAATATTTTCATTTCGTTTTATGACCACAAAGTAGGCCTTTTTTTCCCCCCTATAAAAATGTTGTTTGACAAGAAGTAGGAAAAAAAACCTCCTAAAATGTATATTCTCTAAATCAGGTTTGCTAATAAATAATCCAATAATATGAAGGGAGGGGAAAAAAAGAGTCCATTCCCGAGTCTTGTTGTGTCAAAATCTGCAAAATGTTGCAATCTGAATCAAAGTTATTTGGGAAATATTCAGCAGTTAAAACATAGCTTTTTCTGTCTGTCTGTTTATGTCCCTCCCTCTAACTCTATCATTTCTGTCTATCATCTATCTATCTATCTATCTATCTATCTATCTATCTATCTATCTATCTATCTATCTATCTATCTATCATCTATCTATCTATCTATCTATCTATCTATCTATCTATCTATCTATCTATCTATCAAAAAGCACCATACATCTCAAAAACAAAATATAATTAAAAGAGAAAAAATATGTCGGGGGAGGGGGGGACGCAATGTACCAAAACAACATCAACAAAGAAAAATGGCAGGCACTCAGCAAGTCTCCTAACCCTAAAACTGGAAACAAGAATAGAAATTTTGGATCATCTGAAGCAGCTACAGGTACCTGAACACACTTGTAAGTGGATCATAAGCTTCCTAACAGACAGGAAGCAGCAGGTGAAGTTAAGCAGAATCACATCAGATACCTGTACAATTAGCACAGGGGCACCCCAAGGCTGTGTGCTCTCCTCACTTCTCTCTGCATACCAATGACTGCATCTCTAACAATCCATCTGTTAAACTACTGAAGTTCGCAGATGACATAACAGTGATCGGTCTCATTCGAGACAATGATGAATCCGCATTCAGACGGGAGGTTGAACAACTAGCCTCGTGGTGCGACCGGAACAATCTGGAACTGAACACACTCAAAACCGTAGAAATGGTGGTAGACTTTAGGAGAAACCCTTCCATACTTCCACCTCTCACAATACTAGACAACACAATATCAACAGTAGAGACCTTCAAATTTGTAGGTTCTACCATATCGCAAGATCTAAAATGGACAGCTAACATCAAAAACATCATCAAAAAAGCACAACAAAGAATGTTCTTTCTGTGCCAACTCAGAAAACTCAAACTGCCCAAGGAGCTCCTGATCCAGTTCTACAGAAGAATTATTGAGTCTGTCATCTGCACCTCT
This sequence comes from Pantherophis guttatus, assembly GCF_059756535.1. Lineage (NCBI taxonomy): Eukaryota > Metazoa > Chordata > Lepidosauria > Squamata > Colubridae > Pantherophis > Pantherophis guttatus. The sequence goes on along the minus strand of NC_142067.1, from coordinate 121,836,126 downwards.
ATAACTGTCTGGTTTGGTTCTGCAACCCAACAAGACAGACACAGACTTCAGAGGAGAATTAGAACTGCAGAAAAAACAACTGCTACCAACCTGCCTTCCATTGAGAACCTGTATACTGCAAGAGTCAAATATTTGTGAAAATATTTACAGACCCCTCGCATCCTGGACACAAACTGTTTCAACTCCTACCCTCAAAACAACACTATAGAGCACTGTACACCAGAACAACTAGACACAAGAACAGTTTTTTCTTTAATACCATCACTCTGCTAAACAAATAATTCCCTCAACACTGTCAAACTATTTACTAAATCTGCACTACTATTAATCTCCTCATTGTTCCTATCACCCATCTCCTTCCACTTATGACTGTATGACTCTAACTTTGTTGCTTGTATATCCTTACGATTTATATTGATATTGTTTCCTGATTGCTTATTTGTACCCAATTTCACGGGTTGTAGAGGTCACTCCCCTCCGGCTGCTATAGGTAACCCTGGGATATAGCCTTGAGAGAGATAAGCATGGAATGTGCATCTGTCTTTGGCTGCCATGCCGTTTTGCTGGTTTCCCATCCCCCCTGGCCTATGGCAACCCGAGAGCAAGCCAGGGATGCTTTGCAAGTTGACATATAGCTTGAGAGGTTTCAACCTGCCATCTCTGAGCTTGGGTCTGAAGCAACATGGCCACAAGGGCAGCCATGGACTTTGTTCAACTTATTCGTGGGCTGACATACACTGTGATGTGTGTGTGTGTGTGTGTGTGTGTGTGTGTGTGTGTGTCCTACTGTGTGTGTTTGCTTTGGGGCATGATGTGCCATTACAGTCCCCTGCCATGATCACTTATGTTGGCCCTAGAATTCATAGCAATTCACCCTCACCACAGGAAAGTATTATAACAAGTGCCTGATGGACATTGTGCAGTTTCACAGGGAACCTGAAGCTCTCAAACACAGTTTGGCAGATACCCTCATTGCTGTGTGGAATGAGGAGATAGCACTGGCTTGGCCAAATTACAAAGAGCTGCTCTGCTTGCTAGCTCTTCATTCCATGATCTTTCTGCTGTGCTGTCTTTGAGTCACCAAGTCTTCTCCAGAAGCAACAAAGAGAATTTCTGTGCCAGGAAAGGAATGTTCAGGTTCACATCATTTCTGGATAAAGAAAACAGTAACATTTTTTACTCTCTCTCTCCCCTCCCCTCTCTCTCTTTCTTTTTTGGTAATCCTCTAATTACATTTCATTACCAAACTAGATAGCTTCTAGCACTGATGGTTTGATAATGAAACATCTGCAACTAAACCACCAAGCTCAGAGAGCACGAAGGACCCCACATTTCTCAGTATATCCCAAACTGAATTTGTTGAGGAAAGCAGGGATGGCTAAATCTCTCCCTCCCTCCCTCCCTCTCTCCCTCCCTCCCCCCCTCTCTCTCTTTCCCTCCCTCCCTCTCTCTCTCTCTCATCCTCTAATTACTCACATCGGAGTAGATTTAGTAGGATAGATTTATCAATGAGCAGACCGATCCCAAAGTCAAAATTTTATGCATCACACTGTGCGATATGTTAAACCACGCAGGCTCTTTTATGTAGGTTGCAAGCTGATAGAATCCTAATAGGAGGGAGCTGTCCTTAGCCACGTAATGTTGGCCTTCGGGAGGAACTGCTTTTGCAATCAAGGTTGTGCTGCAGCTTCCTCTGACATAGAGATGGTAAAGCTTTCTAAGGACAACTGCACAATCCCACAAGTTCATTCCATTGGAAGAAAGATTCATGGACCTATCTGAGGCATAAATAAAACGACTTTCTGACGTTCAAGCTGCACTACCATTTTTCACGGGAGGAGCACGAGTTGTCCAGACAGCTGTCAAGTCTCTCCAAGATGTAGTTTCTCTGGTTAACCTCTTCTTTCCACCTTTCTCAAATTTGAATCCCTCTATCGTAGGTTTTGCAACACAGAAAAGAAAGATGCCGGCCTTGCATTTGACACAACACAAGAAGTATTATCTGTTGATAATACTTGAACAATGAAATATTTGAACAATCAGGAAGTCGCATCTTTAAGGTTACAGAGAGAAATAAGCAAGCCACTATCAAATGTCCAAAAATGGATGGGGAAAAGAGAAAAGGAGGATACTGTAGGACACACTTATATATATTATCTAATACGTACATGACAAATAAATAAATAAATAAATAAATAAATAAATAAATAAATAAATAAATAAATAAATAACAGGTGTCAAACTTGAGTGTGTCACGTGACATATCACAATTTATTGTGATGTTTCTTGCCTTTCCGGAGCCGGGGTGGTTGTGGCCTGCCCTTGACTCATTTTGACAACCCTGCTGTAGGAGATGACCAGGCTAAGCCTGAAGGACGGGTCAAATGCATCATCAATCATGAGTCCCTGTGTGCCCACAAGAGATCTAAATCCAGCCCACCTTGATTTTCTTCTACTCTTATCTCCCGCTAATTTCCCTTGGCTGTTAGTAGTTCAGATTCTTGTAGAGAGCTGAAGCTTGCCATACATCTTTATACTCACTTGAACTGCCTGAATCATCTAACACAGTGACACAGTGACACAGAAAGAAGAAGAAAAGAACAAAATAGAACATCCAACCCCCAAAAAATCATCTAACGTCAGTAATGCAATGATGTGACATCAAGATCAAGGGCTGTTGGAATGGTCCTCTACTCCAAATGGTAAGCCAAGAACGTGACTTGCTAATTCACGTGTGCTTCTCAGGGTCAGGCTGGGAAGCTATACTGAATGAAGTGTAATTCCATTGACAACAAGGCATTAAATATTTATTGGCTATAATCAATAAATTTTTTGCCTAACCGCATATCAATTAAAAATTAAGACATTGAGAAATATGTAACTATAGTCTGTTCTGTTGTTGATTTTGCATCTTTCAAACATTGTACATGTATGGGTAAAGGTAAAGGTTCCCCTCGCACATATGTGCTAGTCGTTCCTGACTAGGGGGCGGTGCTCATCTCCGTTTCAAAGCCGAAGAGCCAGCACTGTCTGAAGACGTCTCCGTGGTCATGTGGCCAGCATGAATAAATGCCAAAGGCACACAGAACGCTCTTACCTTCCCACCAAAGGTGGTCCCTATTTTTCTACTTGCATTTTTTTTTATTGAAAAGTTTTACAAAAAGTTTACATATTTCCCCCCCCCTTCCCTGCCCCATCCTCCCCCCTCCCCCCTCCTCTTCCCAGAACAAATTACAGGGTACAACCTTCAACAATCATGATCAATCCTAGTCTAAATAATTATAACATTCCACATCTCTTGTTCCTTCAATTCCCTAATTACCCCCCTAACTTGATTACTTAAAGACACACCAAATATCTATATAGTCATTCATAACCTATCTGCAATTTCTTATTCCGGTATTTATTTTGAATATAATCTATCCATCTTCTCCAGTCTCTTAAATATCTTTCATTTGAATGATCCTTCAAGTACGCCGAGATTTTTGCCATTTCCGCTAGGTTTATAACTTTCATTGTCCATTCTTGGATTGTAGGTAAATCTTGCTTCTTCCAATATTGTGCCACCAACAGTCTTGCTGCAGTTATTAAATTCAAAATCAATTTAGCCTCTATAACTGTACAATCCGTAACTATACCCAGCAGAAACAGCTGTGGTGTAAATTTCAACCTCTTTTTAAGAATATTTTGTAAAATCCATCAAATTTTTATCTAAAACGCTTTAACCTTTTTACATGTCCACCAAATATGAAAATAAGTGGCATCCTCACAATTACATCCCCAACATTTTGGTTGTACATTCGGATACATACGAGATAACTTTTTTGGATAACTTTTGGATCTTGCATTTTTTACGTGCTTTCGAACTGCTATGTTGGCAGAAGCTGAGACAAGTAACGGGAGCTCACCCCATTACGCGGCACTAGGGATTTGAACTGCCGAACTGCTGACCTTTCGATTGACAAGCTCAGTGTCTTAGCCACTGAGCCACCGCGTCCCATACATGTATGGTTAGAAAGTCTTTTATTACTTCTGAAGAGCCCTTCTAGTAAAGCTAAATTAACTGTTCGCATAAAATTCATGATAGCAGGGAATGAGATTAAATAGACTCTCAAAGTCGTCATGACCCTCTTTATTGTCCTCCTCATTAACACACCCGCATCCTACCATGCAGGCAGTATCACACTTGTCAGCAAACTCTTTCCCTTTCCGAATCTGCTCTGCTCTTCAGAGGAGTTGAAATCTAAACAATTGATAAAACGGAACCCTCAAAGGTTAATTTATTCTCCTAATTTGAACACTGTCAAAGTGCTTAATTTTCTTTTGAATTGCTTTTGTCTGTCTTTGTTTTTTTAAAAAGGCACATTTAACAGGATGCTAATAAAACAGGCCGGCATGATGGAAGATAATGTCAGACCCAAACTTTTAATCTCATAAACTAATCTTCAAATGACTTTTAAATGGCTGCTAATACTGAAACACTGCTAGCTACCACTACTCCCTCTTTTCTCTCTTCTCTCTCTCTCTCTCTCTTTCTCTCTCTCTCTCTCTGTCTATTTGTCTGTCTGTCTGTCTGTCTCTATCTGTCTGTCTATCTATCTATCTATCTATCTATCTATCTATCTATCTATCTATCTATCTATCTATCTATCTATCTATCTATCTATCGTAGAAAGTCAGCACCCACCGCCCAGAACAGTGATGGCGAACCTATGGCACTCATGCCAGAGGTGGCATGCAGAGCCCTCTCTGTGGGCACACGAGCCGTCACCAGCTGCTCTTCAGATTTCCAGTGTGCGCGTGTGCACCAGCCAGCTGGTGTTTCGGTTTCTGGTGCTATGGCATGCACGAAGACCAGCTGACTGGAGCTCATGTGTGTGCCGGAAACCCAAAGACCAGCTGGTGATGGCACGCATGCCCACAGAGCATGCACGCGGGGGCCAGTTGGTCTTCAGGTTTCCAGTGCGCACGCACATGCACATTCTGGTTTGGGCACTCGGTGCCAAAAAGGTTTGCCATCAGTGCCCCAGAAGAATGAAATATTTTGGGAAATATTAAAAAGGCAGATTAGTATATTTCCCTAAAGGAGAAATGGAGAAACATGCTCTTGAAGACAGAAAGCAGCCTCCAAGTCATCTTAATAACCCCCAGGAGATAGTTTGTGCCCATTAAGAAAGATTGGGCAAGCCTATTCAGAAACCAACCCCAGTTTCCCCACCCCAAGCAGAAACTGAGGAGGCCAGCTTTTAGAAATGCAGATTTGGTAATCCATTCAGAAAGACTGGGTCAAGCAGAAACTCCAGATAAGCAACAAGCCAAAGGTTGACAAATTAGCTCAGACAAACAGCTAGGATTTGCATTTCCCCTTTTGACTACAGAGCCAGCTATGACCCCTACATAACCCCATAGGAATCAGACAACAGCCAATAGAACACATGTTCTTACACAGGAACAGGAAGTTCAAGTGCAAAGCCCAAGAAAAGGTATAAAAACTCAATTTTGTCCGCTGCCCAGAACCACAAACCCATGTGGTTTTGCTTCATCAATAAACCATCTTTCTAATCAGCATCCATGTTTCTAATCAGCCTCCTTGGAACTGAACCAGATGGATATTTCTTTCCACAATTACACACACAGAGAGACAGAGAGACAGAGAGATTTATCTATCTTTATATACTTATTGAAGGCCAGTAGCTACAATTCATTAGTTAATGACTAAACTGAATCTGCCAATTCACATTTGCATTTCAGTGCCTGGATTTCAAGAATTTTCCTTACCAGGCTGGTAATGATCAAAGCAGCCTCTTTTGTTCCATGTTTGCAAAACCAATATGCTTAAAAAACAACAACAACACTTGAATTTTATTGGCTTCTCTATTGAAAATGCAAACCTTATCTTCTAAGGCCACTGCTTTGTCACAGCAAATTTATTTTCTCTTGCTGAAGTGGATTGTGCATATTACATTCAATTCTCCTTCCCCCAAACAGGGCTTTAACTTGGGGAGCAGCCACTAACTTAAGAATTTGTTCAAGATAAAAATCAATTAAGGACACACCAACAAGTACATTTATCACCCCAGCTAGACAGTAGTAGAAGCCAACTATTACTCAGGTTAAAACCTAAGTGCCAGAATTAGGCTGTTGTATAATTTTATACAACACACTCTTATCATACTACAAATCATGCCTTAAATCAGAGGCATCACCTTTGTTTAAAAGCACTAGTAAAAGTTAAAGGTTCCCCTCGCACATATGTGCTAGTTGTTCCTGACTCTAGGGGGCGGTGCTCATCTTCGTTTCAAAACCGAAGAGCCAGCGCTGTCTGAAGATGTCTCCGTGGTCATGTGGCTGGCATGACTAAATGCCAAAGGCGCACGGAACACTGTTACCTTCCCACCAAAGGTCGTCCCTAAGCAGAATCTGGTTCTCTTCATGTTGTACCCCATTTTAAAGTATAAATCTCTCTTTAAACAGCACAGTGAAGATCAGATTTGATGTACAATCAATTGACATGAAGAACAGAGGGAAAAGGAGCCTGAGTGGCGCAGCAGACTAATGCTACTGTTAAAAGGTAGTATTTAGCTTCCAGCTGCCTGCAATTACTGCAAGTTCGATTCTCACCAGGTTCAAGGTTGATTCAGCCTTCCATCCTTCCTAAGGTAGGTAAAATGAGGACCCAGTTTGTGGGGCAATAAGCTGACTTTGTATAAAATCTACAAAAGTATGAAAGTTATTGCTTAACGCATTGTATGCCACCCTGAGTCTCCGGAGAATGGCGGCATATAAATAAATAAATAATAATAAAAAAAATAGCTAGCAACCACATTATATTTGTTGTTCTGAACTTCTGAACCTTTGAAGGTATCTTGCCTGCTTCTACAGTAACTTATATATATACCCTGTTTCCCTCAAAATAAGACATCCCCTGATAATAAGCCCAATCAGGCTTTTGAGCACATGGCAATAAGATCAAGCACTTATTTCAGGGTTCAAAAAAATATAAGACAGGGTCTTATTTTTGGGGAAACACGGTAACAATGCAGGATAACAGAATAATAGAGTTGGAAGGTACCTTGGAAGTCTTCTTGTCCAAACCCTTACTCAAGCAGGTGATCCTATACCATTTCAGACAATCTCTTCTTAAAAACCTTCAGTGTTGAAGCACCCACAACTTCTGGAGGCAAGTTGTTCCACTGATTAATTGTTCTAAATATCAGGAAATTTCTCCTTAGTTCTAGGTTGGTTCTCTCCTTCCTTCCTTCCTTCCATCCATCCATCCATCCATCCATCCATCCATCCATCCATCCATCCATCCATCAGCTTTGGAAGCCATATTAGCACCAGAAGCTTCCACGCTGCCAATTCCATGTGCCTGGGAAAGTAGAAGGGGGGATTTAGGAGAGTGAATAGAGTTAGACATGATAGCATTCTTCCCTTTGGTCAAGGTCATGGTGTTTATGCATCTAGAGGAGGAATGGTTGCAGGGATGGCTCAAGTTGGGATGGATGATGATTGGATCATGTGACAGATTGATGGGTGAAGGGGCTGGATTTGGGATTTTGATTTACTGAGTGAAAACCTGGAACCCTCAGATTTGGGTTTTCCCAGATGAGCCAGTATACCTACTCTAATAAAATGGAACTTTGATAAATGTCTGCTTCGGAATTTTTCCTGGAGTTGGGGACTTTCTGGAATGCTGACACCTCCCTCCCTTCCTTCCTTCCTTCCTTCCTTCCTTCCTTCCTTCCTTCCTTCCTTCCTTCCTTCCTTCCTTCCTTCCTTCCCTCCTTCCTTTCTTACCCCCCCCCCACCTTAATGGTGGTGGTGGGACATTATGCTGCAAAGGGAACTGAAAATCTATGACTTAATCCCACATGTAACCAAGGGGGGGGGGGAAACATGCCCTAGAATTAGTACTTCAAAATGAAAAGTTAATTTTCTTTGGCTTATCTTCTTGGTATCATGTTGTTATCTCATCATAATCTCTGTTTATCTGTTCAGAATTATAATGGATAATAACAGTAACAATGTAAGTAAGTACTAATGACTAGAAGCTGTAGTTATAGACTTTAAGTTGTGACATAAAATAGAAAATTGATGTAGTACATCCCCTCTTGGTGTAACTCTTTGGAATTGGATTTCTGTCAAAACAAAAATGTTCAGACTCAACAAAAAGTTATGTAGGTATAAAAAGGATTAGCAAGGAAGAAAACAGGGCCTGCAACAGACTTCAGCTAAATCACTGTGAAATGGACCAAAAAAAAAAAAATGCTATACAAAGCAACCTTATGTGAGGAAAGCACAAGTCAATGCAAAGAGAACTGGAAACATGCAATAGAGTTGCAAGATTAAAATATGGCCTCATGTTTATTTTATTCATTTACCATGGTGGATTTCCTCCTCCCTCCGTCTGTTTATCCAAGGGCAGAGATAAATACCTGCGTGCTATTTACTTGGGCTGTTATGATTCACCTGTTTATTCAGAGTTTACTGAATAATTTATTTAATAAATAAGTACTATTTATTAATACAATGTTTGGACAAGTGATTTAAGCAAAGGTGATGATGAAGTGGGAGGGATAAAGCCCTGAAAATACAATTTTTTAAAGTTTGGCTTTCAAAATGGTTTGCATAGTCTAATTTCTTCCTGATGCCGTTTTGATGGTTCCTAACCTTTTGGGCAGGTGGGAGACAGAGAGAGAGAGAGAGAGAGAGACAGAGAGAGGGAGGGAGGGAGAGAGAGAGGGAGGGAAGGAGGGAGGGAGGGAGGTAGATCTGGTGGGATTCAAATTTTTTTACTACCGGTTCTGTGGGCATGGCTTGGTGGGCATGGCAGGAGAAGTTTACTGCAAAATCCCCATTTCCTCCATATCAGCTGGGACTCGGGAGGCAGAGAATAGATGGGGGTGGGGCCAGTCAGAGGTGGTATTTACCGGTTCTCTGAACTACTCAAAATTTCTGCTACCGGTTCTACAGAACTGGTCAGAACCTGCTGAATACCACCTCTGATAGGGAGGGAGGGAGGGAGGGAGGGAGAGAGAGAGATGATGATAGATAGATAGATAGATAGATAGATAGATAGATAGATAGATAGATAGATAGATAGATAGATAGATAGATAGATAGATAGATAGATAGATAGATAGATGATAGATAGATAGGACCTTTATTGTCATTTTTTTACTGTGGGCACATTGGCACACATTAAAAATGAAATTCTGTTGCCTGTTCTCAAAAGTGTACACATACATAAAACACTTGCATCCAGTTTCACCACAATGTAAAAAATATGTTGAGACTCTAGAAAGAATGCAGAGAAGAGCAGTAAAGATGATTAGGGGACTGGAGACTAAAACATATGAAGAATGGTTGGTTGCTGGAATTGGGTAGGTCTAGTTCAATGAAAAGAAGGACCAGGGGTGACATGATAGCAGTGTTCCAATATCTGAGGGGCTGCCACAAAGAAGAGGGAGTCAAGTTATTCTTCAAAGCATCCGAGGGTAGGATAAGAAGAAATGGGTGGAAACTAATCAAGAAGAGAAGCAACTTAGAACTAAGGAGAAATTTCCTGACAGTTAGAACAATTGATCAGTGGAACAACTTGCATCCAGAAGTTGTAAAGATTAGGCTATGGGGATTAGAAGGAAGATTAAAACACCATTACCCACTGAACGTAGAGGCATCCCATTAAAACTAAAGTTTTGTTGTTGTTTTTTTGTGAACGAACACACACGTTTCCCAATTTGGAGTTCCATCACATAAACAACTTTAATAGTAGACATATTTTGAACTTTAATCATAATTAAACCACCAGCACATAGGATGTTCCTCACAATAATGGAAATTATAGTATGATTTAACTCCCCTGACATCATTTCACCAAGCCACTCTAGCATTAGACTTATTAAAATGTGGGATACTTATCATCTATAATTACCCAAATAATTTGTAATGTACTAAGGTGGAGAGGTGAAGAGTGATGGAAAGAAAGAATGCAGTTTGGAAAACACAATTCAAGCTAAACCCTTTAAGACTACTCCAAGGAATACTGAGGCTTAAGATAAAGAGAGAGAGACTGAGGAATTCTAAAACTTTGTCTTATGTGATACTCAGATATTATCTTGAAATTCTGTTGTTCCTTCCTTCCTTCCTTCTTTCCTTCCTTCCTTCCTTCCTTCCTTCCTCCTTCCTTCTTTCTTTCTTTCTTTCTTTCTTTCTCTTCCTTCCTTCCTTCTCTTTCTTTTTCTTTCTGTCTGTCTTTCTTCCTTCTCTTTCTGTCTCCTTCCTTCCCTCTTTCTTTCTTTCTTTCTTTCTTCCTTCCTTCCTTCCTTCCTTCCTTCCTTCCTTCCTTCCTTCCTTCCTTCACTTTCTGTTCCCTTCCTTCCTTCCCTCCCTCCCTCCCTTTTTTTTCTTTCTTTCTTTCTTTCTTTCTTTCTCTCTCTCTCTCTCTCTCTCTCTTTCTTTCTCTATCCTCCCTCCCTTCCTCCCTCTTTCTTTCTTTCTTTCTTTCTTTCTTTCTTTCTTTCTTTCTTTCTTTCTTTCTTTCTCTCTCCTTCCTTCCTTCTTTCCTTCCTTCCTTTCTTTGATCCACTGTTCTCACTAGAAGAACTAGATTATTCTAGTTCTCACTAGATTATTTTTCTACCTACTTCATAAACAATAATTGGTGACAATAAATTCAATTCTGGCTCTTATATCAGTGGATTTATTGTACACAAATAGCTGTTTTGGATAGTTACCTGCATCATTTCCCAACACCCTTTAAATATATCCTAGTTTCTGTGTTATCTCCTTGAAGCTGAGTAAATATCTTCTGTTGCTTGCAGATATCAAATGTAATTTCTTCCAGCAGCCTCACCAACCTTCACCTTTCTCCCACTCTTTATCAGGGAACAAGTCTCCTTCCCATCCCTACCATTCCTCCCAGATTACAACCCTATTATGTTGTTATCTGAATTATACATAATTGAAAGTTGTGTTTTGCAGCTTAACAGTGTGTTGTCTGTCTATGGTCCATGCACTGCCATGAAAACAGAGCTGCACACTAGAAGTTCTGGATGACAGCAATTTCCTGGGCTTCCAAAATGATATTTTAACCCTCCTTAGATTATAGTTTGTGAAGTTTAAGAAGATTTCAAGTAGAGCTGGAAGCACCCAACTGACTCCATCCATGCTGTATCCTGAAGTCTTCTTTGATGATTCTTTCTCCTTCCAGCTTCAGAGCCCTGGAAATCCCAGAGAATCCCAGAGGATCTCACTGAATTAGTGTCTAAGGCTGATTCATTTTAGCCTTTTACTACAGCCAAGCTGCCCAGCATGCTGTCATCTGCTGTAGACAAAAACACATGAACACATCCGTGTTGTGCTCCCAGCAACAAGATAGAAGAGGTTGCTCTTGTCTGTTTGTTTTAACTTCTCTTTAAGCACCAGGTGGTCTCCAATCTAAGTATTCACTAGGGTGGACCTTCCTTAGCTGCTGAGATTAATACAAGTCAAGCTAGGTGATCCATATAAAATCCTTTGCACTAAGCTTCAACTGCATAATCACTATCTCGTCTCACATAATGCTTCATGACTAGCTTTCATGTACAACCTGAGAACTGGTCATGGGATGCAAATCTAAATTCACAAGATTTTTCAGGACTGGGATTCAGAGAACCGGTCATGGGGTGCAAATCTAAATTCACGAGATTTTTCAGGAGTGGGATTCAGCCGGTTTGGACCAGTTCGGGTCCCGGCTCTATGCTGTCCTATTTAGCTGTGTTTTTTAAGCCGTGCACATGCGTGCAAGCTGCATGCGTGAGCAAAACACATGTGCAGAAGGTTGCACACATGCACTGAAGGTGCGCATGCTCACATTTTTGGTGCTGGGTGAACTGGTGGTTAAATTATGTGAATGCCACCTCTGGAGGTTTTATATATGCTTAATCATGATATATGGGGATGCGATGGCTCAGTGGCTAAGACACTGAGCTTGTCAATTGAAAGGTCAGCAGGTCAGCAGTTCGAATCCCCAGTTCCGCGTAATGAGGTGAGTTCCCATTACTTGTCCCAGCTTCTGCCAACCTAGCAGTTCGAAAGCAAGTAAAAAATGCAAGTAGAAAAATAGGGACCACCTATTGTGCGCCTTTGGCATTTAATCACGCCGGCCACATGACCACGGAGATGTCTTCAGACAGTGCTGGCTCTTCGGCTTTGAAACAGAGATGAGCACCGCACCCTAGATTTGGGAACGACTAGCATGCATGTGTGAGGGGAACCTTTACCTTTAATCATAATATACTTTATAGTCTTGTATATTTGTCCAACAAAGGCAGTGACTATCCATAAATAATGGGAGCAGAAATAAACTGATTCTATTTGTAAAATTCATTAATAGTTTTTTTTTTCCCCCTTGAATTGGCCAGGTATCATTTATCTCAGCCTTCAAACTCTTAATTTGAAATAACATTTGAGACTATTACATTTGCATATCCACTGCTCTAATTGTATCATTATTAAAATTACATTCAGCAAAAATAAGTAATTATCCTAAAACATTAGATACCTAACGTGAGAACAGCGTGATGGCAACTTTTGGACAAGTTTTCTTACTATTCAAATATATGAACATGTCCCTTTTTTTAAGTGCATAAAAATATCAACATCATTTGGCCATAAAACAAAGTGATTTTACCTCTGTATATTAGATCATAAACCAAATACCAAGTTACAATTTGTACAGCAGACACAATAAAGTCATGTTGTCGGGGAACAATTAATCATGGAGAGTTGTGCTATTCGCTGAGGCAATTAATATTTTATGTAATTTTGAGCATGCAAATTTGTGATAGTGAAAGGTAACGGGCCACATTACTCAAACTTATGTGAACATTGTCCCTACTACCACATTAACAGCAAAAACAATCAACTTATCTGATTTGTACTTTAGCTAAATAGAAGGAAGGGACTACCTTTTCCTATCTGTGGATGATATCTATGTCCTTAAAAGGCTGAAGACAATTCTTAAGTCCAATGAGAAAATGAAGTTTTCCCTGTAGCACAGGGGTGTCAAACTCAAGGCCCACAGGACCACCCTGGAAACAGTGAAGGCCCAGCCTGCGGTGCCTCTGCCAGTGAAAATGGAGCTCAGGAGGGCCGCGCACAGTCCTCCCGAGCTCCGTTTTCAGCTGTGACAGCCTCCTGCAGTACTCTGCCAGTGAAAATAGAGTTTGAGAGAGAGTCTCAAACAGAGTTAATATAAACACAGAGTTGTGTGCAGCCCTCCCAAGCTCCGTTTTCACTGGCAGAACGCTGAGGAGGCTGTAGCAGCCAAAAAGGGAGCCTGGAAGGGATGCCCCCAACACAAATGATGTTGAGGTGGCCACACACCCACAGCCCCTCCCCCCAAGGTCAAACACAACCCTGATGTGGCCCTCAATGAAATCGAATTTGACACCCCTGCTATAGCATATTAAATAGGTACATAGGGGCGTACTTGAAGGATTTCCATACAGGCTAAGGTTGTTCTTGACTTGGCAACAGACTGTTATGTGGTTGTGGTCAGTTTCCCAGTAGTTCCTTCCCAGTAGTTCCTTACGTCCTTCCATAGTCCCAAGATTTATCTATTTATTTATTTGTTTGTTTGTTTGTTTGTTTGTTTCAATTTGTATACCGCCCTTCTCCAATAGGACTCAGGGCGGTGAACAGCCAAAATAAAAACAAAACATGCAAAATTTAAAAACAGTTTAAAATAATTAAATATTTTTGGCCACAATTTAAAACAAACCCAATTTAAAATCAATTAAAATTTAACCCAAAACTGTGGGATCAAGCCAGCAAGATGGATCAAGATGGTCTGTGTGGCTGCTTGTGAGGAGCGGAGGAAGTTTTGAGGAAGCTGTGCCTCAATCGTAGTCTTAACCATGGAGGTTGATGACCATATAATAGGTGTGTTTCTGTAGATGTCATTTTAACTCACTCTTTTTTTGTGCAACACTTCCCTGGTAGAATTTGGGGGGAAGAGCTAAATAATGCACCTTTTGTATTTGAACAACTTTGACGTGCATGGAAATCACTAAATAGACTGTGCACCGGAGTAAGGAGATCAAAGGACAATCTAAGAAAATGTGGTTTCCCTATAGAAGACAGGCAATCTGTGTGAATGTGGAGAGGAACGATCCATCTCATATATGCTACAATGTCCTTCAACATATACAAAGGAAGACCTTGTGCTAGTGAGATAAAATGATGTTGACCTGGCCCGATACTGGCAAATCATTTAGTAACAAAGGAGAATATTTATACCTCAGGGTTGCTATGAGGAATCCTTGGTTATCCACAAACACCAACTAGCATCATAAGACATGATGAAAATTCTTGAATTTCACAACATATAGACAGATTTCACATAGTTTCAATTGGGGAAAATATGACCATCCTAGACCAAGCCAAGTCTAGAAATGCCAGGGAATTCCTAGAATCCTGGCACTCTGACAAATCAGCCATTAATAGACACATAGACATTAACAACATCTATAGCAGGGGTGTCAAACTCAATTTCATTGAGGCCCATGGCTGACTGGGTGGGTGTGGCCGACTGGGTAGGCGTGGCCAACTGGGTGGGCATAGTCAGCTTGATTCCACTCCCCAAACTGCTGGCATGTTTCCTCTTTGCATTGGGTAGACTAGGGCATTTCCCAAACTTGGCTATTTTAAGATGCATGGACTTCAACTCCCAGAATTCCCCAGCCAGTATGCGTGGTTGAGGAATACATCTTCAAAGGGTCAAGTTTGGGAAACACTGGACTAGGCCGAAGCCACGCTGGCCCAATCTTTCCTTTTTGCATTTGGTAGACCAGGACGGCCCCGCAGGCTGGATCCGACCAACTTGCAGGCCAGATCTGGCCCGTGGGCTTTGAGTTTGACACCCCTGATCTATAGGCCAGGTAAAAGAGACTATTGCCCACCCCAAAAGGGAATAAAAAGACCCAAACATCTCTCCACCAGCAATCAGCACCCAAATCAGCATAGCGTCAGCCTTGGAAGCCATATTAGGCTGGAAGCTTTAATGCTGCCACCTCCTCATGTGTGGGAGAGTAGGAGGGGGGATTTAGGAGAGGGGTTAGTAGACATAATAGCAATCTTCCTGTCAGTCAAGGTCAGGGCGATCCAACATCTGGAGAAGGAGTGGTCAGGGGGCTGGGTCGAGATGGAACAGACATTGATTGGAGCATGTGATCGACTGGGGAGAAAGGAGATGGTTTTGGGAGCTTTGACTTACTGAAGAAAAACCCGGGCTTTTCAGATTCGGGTTTTCCCAGATGTGCCAGTTTACCTATTCTAGTAAAGAGAACTTTGGAAAATGCTTGCTTCAGAGTCTTTACTTGGAGTTGGGGTTTTCCTGGAACGCTGACACATAGATTAATTCCAAGATTAACATCAAACCAGCAATCAAGTAAACAATATCCCAATCAACAAACTGCCAAAGAAGCCAACAGCAAACAGTCCAACCAAAGAATCTTTAAGGCTGCTCCCACCAACACTGACAGGCAAGACACCAGAATATAAACTGATAGCCATCAGCACTCCTTACTAGCACTGATGATGTTACTTAGTTAGCGCAATGAAATGTCTTCAAGAAAGCAAGCAAGCTCAGAGAGCACCAAGGACGTCTAATGTCATTTAGTTTTAATCCTCTTTATTTTAAATACTTTTTACACAGGCGAAAGTATTTCTCCTAAAACGCAACTCACCCCAAAAAGAAGGTCCAGCACTGTTTTGTGCGTGTGCATTAAAATTAAGCCTTACCCCCAAAATTTGGCCCTATATAAGTGCGTGCGCAGCCAGGCTTGCCGGAGTGGATGATGGAAGACTTTTCCGGGTGGACAGCTACCGGTAGCTGGAGTGACTGTTACAGGTAGGCAAGGGTGCGCGAGGCACGTGGGTCGCGTTGCTCACTTTTTTTGGCCGTGAAAGAAGCGGCCTGGTGGCCAGGCAAGGTGCGTGGGTTGTGTCGTTTGCTCTTTTTTTTTTTGCATATTTTTTTTTAATTTTTATTTCTCATAAACATATTTAAGTGTACAGTCTCTTATCCATCATTAATCATTGATCATTCATCTTATCCTTTAACTTTTATTTTTATTTGTTTGGGGCTGCTCTTTTACTATTTCCTCTTCTTTGTTTTACCACAACCTTTCCTCTTCTTCCCTCCTCTTCCTTCTTCTGCCCTTTCTACTTTCTTCGTTCCTCCTCTCCTCCCCTTCTACTTCCCCTCCCCTTCACCCGCTCCTCACTTCTTCCTCTCCCTTTCTAACCCTCTCTCCTACTCTTCTTTCCCCTCCCTTTTCTTCCTCTCCTTCTCCCTCTCTTCTATCCCTCTCTCTCCTTTCCTGCGAAAGAAGCGGCCCAGTGGCCAGGCGAGGCACGTGAGGGGAAAATTAAGACACCCCTCAAAAAGTAGGCCTAACCATTTTTTCAGAGGTCAAAAGAAAATAAGACCTGGTCATATTTTCAAAGAAACACGGTATATTTCTATGACCCAGTTTATAGCTATTTTACTTGTGTCGGTGTTGAATGTTATACGTCTATAATTTGAAGGTGCTTCTGGAACAAATAAAGAAAGAACTTGAAGGATGATTCACAGAGAGGGGCAAAGTTGAAGTCTCACTGTCGACTAAAAGCACATTTCACTGGACTCAGTTTCTTTTTCTTTTTTCTTTTTTCTTTTTGATTTTTTTTAATTTTTATTTCTTACACACATAATGTAAATGTACATTCTCTTATACATAATTGATCATACATATACATATTTTTTTAAAGAAAGCATAAAAATAAGATATTTTAATTACATTCGGGGTTGCTCTTCTACCCTTTCTTTTCCCTCATTTCACACTCCTCCTCTTTTTTCTCCCTTTCTCATCTTCTCTCCTACTCCTGTCCCTTGTCCTTTCTTCCTCTCCTTTCCCCTTTCTTCCATTCCTCTCCCTCTCCCTCTCCTCTTCTTACTCTCTACTCATCTCTCCTTTCTTTCTCCTTTATTGTCAAATATTTTCCTTGTTTGGTATCCGAGCAACTCCAATATTCTAATAATATATACTTACTTTTCAAATTCTTTTCAATTTTACTCAATCTGTCACTTTTATCATCATAATTGTACATTTATCCTTATAATCTTCTTTCTTTTCCCTCCTCCCATCCCCTTTTCCATTTACTCTGGTGTCCTCTGGATTTCTATTTCTTTTTTATCCTCTCCCTCATTTAACTTTCTATTTGTCTAAATCATTTATCTATCATCTTTTATTCATATTTTTTTTTCTAACCATACATAAAATCTTCCCCATGTCTTGAAATACACAGATTCCTCTTTATCTTTTATTCTTAAAGTTAATCTATTCATTTCCACACAGTCTAAAATCTTTTTTTATTACTTCACCTTCTGACGGGATTTTTTCTGTCTTCCAATTTTGCGCAAATACAATTCTTGCTGCTGTTATTATATGTATAATTAAATATACATCTTCTTTACTATGTCTCTCTGGCAAAATACCAGGACTCAATTTCAAGCTTCCACCAAGCATATGGGAAACTGCTGTGCAATTCACAATTTGATCGGGGAAATTATGCAGCTGGGAAAGGGACAACCCGTTGTCCTCGTACAGCCAATCACAAAGCCAAGTTGTGACTTTTTGCAGGAGTAAAAAAATAAATAAATGCAGGAAAGATTAAATCAATTTGAAAGTGTTCACTGTAACAATGGCCCAAGAATTAACCTATCAGAAATCAGCTGGATGCAAAAAAAGCATTCTCGTATAGTCAGTGTCCTCCACAGCAAAACATCACATTCATAAGTGTTTTTGTGCGGCCAAATGATTTGCGTGATGTTTGTTCCATTCAACGAAAGTGGAGGGGGGGGTGAGGGGAGGAAGGCACAAAAGAAAACACAAATGAGGCTATTATGTGCACAGATGTCCACTCAAGTATGAGTTACTGATGGAGGATTTGGGCTATCAAATGTAGAAATTACACTCTAATCATGATTACATGCGCCACAACAATACTAGGATTAAATACAAATTACGGCTGGAGAATAAATGAAGGAGTTACCATGGGTGCTATCAATAGGAGGGAGCCACATGTAATTACTCCAAGCACTGTATCTGGTAAGCAAGAATTGCATCTTAATAAACAGGAACGGCCAAGAGTGAATAATAAAGCTAATGTTGAAAATCTTTTTCACGCTTTCATCCAGCATGAATGATTGCTGGCTTTAAGTTAGCTGGAAGAATTTCTGCTCACTGTGCAGGCGTTTTCATTAAGCAAAGGTAATTGTGTAACTCTCATGTCTCTTCCTAGGCTGGCAAAGCTGGGAAAATATGACAGTGGATTGCTGGAGCACTGCTTCATTAAACCTGAGGAATATTTAACTCGGAATACAGTCGGATTTTGAAACCTCAACCTAATTGCAGCGCCAAAACACAGAGAGCAGAACGCATCTCAGATAGAATGCCATTCATCACCATCAACAACAAACAGTGATTTTTTTTTGTGCACCTGAAAAGCACGGTCCACCATGGGAAAAACACCCAAATCGAAAAGTACATGATGAAAACTATGTATGAAAGGGAGATGGGAATGAGGATGTGCTTTTTAAGATCTAAAGAGCAGGTTTTAATTTGGCTGTGCATGTAATAAGAGCCCAACACCAAAATTATAAGCAGGGGTGGGTTCCACTTACCTTTACTACCAGTTTGCAACAGGAGTGTGCGCGCACTTCTGCACATGTGCAGATAAGCCATGATGACATCTGCCTGGGTGGGCGGAGCCTCCCGCTGCCATTACTACCGGTTCACAAGAACCGGACTGAGCCGGAAACAACCCACCACTGATTATAAGCAAATTATTTATATTTACCTCTGTTCTTGAAATGAAAACATGCACCTTTTCAAACAGATGTACAAATGGAGGCCCTAAGGACTGGCTGTGTAATGCACGAGAGTGCTTATCGGTCAGGCAAATGGGATAGAAATTACCCGGAATTCCATTATTCGATCATTCCATTCATAAAACATATGAAGAACAGTTGCAGGAATTGGTTTTGTCTCGTCTAATAAAAAGAAGGACTAGGGGCAACGGGATAGCAGTGTTCCAATATCTTAGGGGCTGCCAAAAGAAGAGGGGGGTATTAAGCTATTCTCCAAAGCACCAGAAGGCAGGACAAGAAGCAATGGCTGGAAACTAATCAAGAGGAGAAGCAACTTGGAGCTAAGGAGAAATTTCCTAACAGCAAGAACAATTAACCAGTGGAACTGCATGCCTTCGGAAATGCCTTCACTTGAGTATTTTAAGGAGAGGCTGGACTGCCACTTGTCTGGAACAGTATAGGATCTCCTGTTTGGGCAGGGGGTTGGACTAGAAGACCTCCAAGGTCCCTTCCAACTCTGTTATTTGTGTTATTCCTCGAAGAAAGTGGAAGCAACCATCCCAAAAAGACGAACGTTCAAAGCAGCAGCATTAACAGATAAACAGAACCTGAATTGTTTGTTTTTCTCCATTTGAAGTCTCTCGGTTCAAATAGTTTAAAATACCAATAGAAGAGAATATTTGTCGCTCAGGGCATGCTGGTCTGTGGCCGGATAAAGATTTGATTGATTGTCACTCAGGGTTGAACTGTGAGTTTCTTTGTTGCTCTTTCAGCTTGGTTGTTTTCTTACGGACATTTCATTACCAAACTCGGTAATATCATCAGCACTAGATGGGAGCGGGGTTTGTTCTCTGATTATATACAAGTGACTTGCCATATCAGTATAGCACTGATGAGGTTACCTGGTTTGGTAATAAAATGTCTGCCAGAAAACAGCCAAGCTCAGAGAGCATCAAGGACCCCACAATTCAAAATACAATCCTACAGACAAAACAGCAATGGAAAATAAATGATCCATGATAATATTTGGGAGCAATGTCTATGTTTATGTATATTTGAATATATTAAAGTATTCTCCTATATTAATTGGCCGAACAATGAAAGCAATAAGCAAAAAGAAAGAGGAAAAGATATTTTCCCTCTAGATACTCTTCCAAAGAAGCACTTATATTAACTATCCTGTGGGCCACATTACAAACAATTTTGTATTACACCACCACAACAACAACTGATAATAATAATAATAATAATAATAATAATAATAATAATAATAATAATAATAATAATAATAATAATAATAATAATAATGGCCACAAACTAATGCCATGAAAACAAAGATACAAAAATCCACCAATAATCCAAACTGTCAACTTTGCAACAACAAAGTTGAAACTATTTCACATTTAATATGCAAATGCAGCAAAATCGCACAAAGCTAGACACGACCGAGTTGCTAAATTAGTCCACTGGTCTTTATGTAAAAGATACAACTTTCCTGTATCCAAAAAGTCATGGGAACATAAAGTGGAAAAAGTTATAGAAAATGAGAAGGTGAAGATCTTGTGGGACTTTCGAATACAGACTGATCGTCACTTGGAACACAACACGCCAGATATCACAGTTGTCGAAAACCTAAACGTACAATTTATTGACATCGCGGTACCAAGAGATGCCAGAGTCGAAGAAAAAGAACTGAAAAAAATCATGAAATATCACGACTTGGCCATAGAAACTACACGGCTATGGATGAAACATGTAACCATGATACCCATTGTCATCGGGGCACTTGGTACCATGTCCAAGAATTTTATAACATACATCAGGAAATTTGCAGCTTCCTGCAATAACACCAACGGAACTGCAAAAAACTGCACTACTTGGAACATCGTACATCTTAAGAAGGTACTTGGTTGATACCTAGGACGCTGGTAGCAACCCATATCAACCATTAGCACCAGTCAATGGTATTTGTGATGCATTTTTGAATGTTCAGTTGACTGAGTTTTATATTTAATGAATAAAGATGATAATAATAATAATAATAATAATAATAATAATAATAATAATAATAATAATAAGTCAATGATATTTGTGAAACAATTTTAAATGTCCAGTTGAGTGATTTCATGTTTAACAAATAAAAGAGATAACAGCAACAACAACAGACCACACTCAGTTGCCGTAGATTTGTGAGTTGAAATTAAATATTGAACGTATACGGAGGATGATAAATTGCATATTCACTACCTCTACATAAAAATGTGAGTTTCCTGAAATTTCTGTTCCATGTTGAAATTTGGTAACATTTTTTTTCCTGTTGTAATTGATAATAATAAGATCAGTATGTGAAATAGTAAAATGATGCAATATATCTAAATTGAAAAACAAACAAAAGACACCCCCTTTATCTCAAACAGTGTAGAAACGCTAACTCTGTGTGATATTGTGATGTCACACGTCTCTTATTTCAACAGGCTTATTCAGAGTACTGGATCCAGACCTGCAATGCAATCATAACCAGCCTGTGAAACTTTCAATGCAGTGCAGTGATTTACTTAGCAACAATACTACTGAAGCTCACACTTGCCCAAGGATGACATTCAATTTTTTCCTGTGGAAAAAAAGCTTTGGAGGAGGGAATGGTGTTAGAAACCAAGTAGGTTTGTTACTGTTTGTATTTTCACAATGCAAGGAGACAACTCAAGGCAGGTGACAGAAACCAAGCAAAAAGGGTGTCTTGATTTTTCAAGCAAACTGGCTTTAAATTTACAAACAATTAGCAGTTTCTTTAAGGAATGATTCACAGAGGTCATCTTAAATTTCCCGTATAATCCTGCTCATGAAAGTATAAAGAAATTTTACTTTTCAATCAACCACAGACAAAATAACCAAAGGCCAGCCATGACGGCTGGGGAGTAAAAAGTTGAAGTCCAGCATATTTAGAAACAACCAGATGGAAACAACAATTTTCATTAAAGAAATGGCTTCCATTTATCATCCGAGCCTTAGCAGTACATTCATAAATAAAACTTAGAAAAGGAAACAAGTCCTTTCCATCAATCCTGAAACCACACATCAGTACAAAATAGTGAGTCCAAACAAATATATGCACAACAAGTGGCAACAATGAGATCCTTTCCTTCTATCCTTTTCTCTGCTGGTCTGTTTCTCCTCTATCTTCTTTTCTCAAATATTTGCCTGAACTTATTATTGACTTTGACCCTTCAGCCAGTTTCAGTTGCTGTCCGAAGGATACTCTGGGCATCATACACATCCATCCGCCTCCTTTTTCAGGCATCACCAAACCGAGTCTGAACATCCTATTTCTGTAGTCAAACCATGGGCCAGATCAGGTCAGTGGGGTACTTAAATCTGGCCCATGGGGCCGGCCTGGAAATAACAAAGGACCGGCCCGTGGTGCCTCTGGTACCCCATTTTCATCCTGGAGAGCCTCCTGCAGCACTTTGTCAGCCAAAACGGGACATGGGGGATGTTTTGTGCCCTGTTTGCAGTGATGGGATTCAGCCAGTTCGCACCTATTCGGGAGAACTGGTAGTTAACCTTCTAAGCAGTTCGGAGAACCAGTTGTTGGAAGAAATCTTATTTTGTTTTTTTTCCCACTTTACAGGACTAATCCTGTAAGGAAGGCAGGAAGGAAATGTTCTGGTGTAGTTTCTAGCCTAATCTTTATTACCCTGCTTACAGAAACTGCCTCTCTGGTTAATCCTTGTTACATTGTAAAAGCTAAGATGAAGCGCCCATTGACATAAGAGAAGTTGAGTTGGTTACACCCACACGGTCACATGACCACTGAGCCATGCCTACCCAGCTGGTCATTAGGGCAGAGAACCGATTGTTAAATTATTTGAATCCCACCACTGTCCATCTTGGTTGGCAAAGTGCTGCAGGAGGCCATCCAGGATGAAAACAGGGCATGGAGGGGGGGCGGCACAATGCTGCAAGAGGCAACCCCCGGTCCATCCCCCCTGGCCTGGCCCACAGAGAACAACAATGCCGATCCAGCCCTGGAAGAAATCCAGTTTGACAGCCCTGCTGTAGAGGGATGTTCATGAAAGTCGAAAAACATCACTCACCAGAGTTGGGGTCCGAGTTTCCATCTGCTTCGGTCCTCTTGTCCGGGGAGGCCTGGTCGTAGAATTCGTCCTGCGGCTGAACCAGAGGGAGAGGGTGTGAGACCATCATTCCACTACCCACAGGCTCATGATCTCCTAGGCCACTGTCACTGCAGCTTTCCTGCGAACCATCGGGGAGGTGAAACGTAACACGACGTTGAGACTACAAAGAAGAGCACAGGACAAGCTCGATTAGTGCTCTTCTTTTTCTCTTTCACCCCTCCCTCTGTTTCGATAGATTGTTATATTTATGGTTGATCGCCCCAATCTTTTCCGAATACAAGGGCCACCCGGACAAATTTTATCTTTATTATTTTTGTAAGGGCTGCTGCTAACCTACACTCACATATCAGGTGGCCAAAGATCTCCACCAAGTTACACAACCACACAAAACTTTGAATTAGCTATGCTGTTTTTCCCTTCTCCAATAATAAATGCGGTATTAAACTGTTCCCCTCTTTACTGTACTTTTCCCCCCTGTAAACACTTATCAAATACTGTAATAAAAATATTACATATATTTGGTCTAGTCAAAGAGTATGCATATATATATATATATATATATATATATATATATATATATATATATATATATATATATATATATATATAATTTTTATATATACACACACTATCTATATATACACATACAATACACACACACACAAACACACACACACACACACAAAACCATGACTCTGGGCAGGTATTTAGTAACTGGTATTCACATTTGCTATCAAATTTATAGAAAATGCCCTTGCAAGTTGCATATGGAAGTGTTGCTTGGGGAGTCTAAATCCAACCTAAAACCACTTTATTTCCCAAAGACACAACTCAAAATTCCTATCCCATTCGTGTCAGGAGGCACCATTCAAGCTGCTTCTGGATTGAAAGGATTATCTGGTGACATCACTGTTGCTATGGTGGCTCCCGTTGGGGCTCTTTTCATGTCCACACAAGGAGCTGGAGTGAGTGACAGGAACTCACCCCAAAATGCAGCAGCACTCAGGTCTCGAATGTGAGGTTAACTTGGCATTCTAACCACAGGAACCATCACGCTCCACCCATCAGAGACAAATACATATTTGCTGCAGGAAGCAGTATTTCTTCCGACTGTATACAGTTGCATTGCTGAAAAGCATTTTCACACTAATAAGGGACAATGGTAGAAATGGAAATGTTGCACACTAGTGGCTTGACTTATGGGGCACCATAAGCAGGTTGAAGAGGTAAAAAAAAGTGTGAAAAAGAGATACATAGCATCTAGCCTTTTTTATTCCTGGCACACCCATTCTTGTGTGGCACTTATCCAGGAACAACTTAAACCATCTTCTTTTAATGACCCCATAATCCCATGTGGGGTGGAGTCTGGGCAACTGAATGGAGCTAGCAGAATGTTTACTGGCCAGATGCCCTTCCTGTCACCAATACAGAGTTCTCATTGTGCCCAGAGAGAGAATTATCTGCCTCTAGCTAGGATCAAACTCACAGCCTCCTGACTGTGAGGCGAAAGCTCTACCTCTAGGCCACCACAGCACTCAATCCAGGAACAACTTAAATCTTTGGTATTTTTTTTTTAATCCCAACAAATGTCCCGACCATTATTGGTTAATGCCAGAAATAACCAGACTAAATCATCCTATCATATCTAATATACTACTTATCATACTATTATTTATATGCATAATTTTGGGTAGAGTAAAAGAGAGAGAAACATATGGATAAACTTCCACTATCTGTGTTGGAATCTTTTGAATTTCCAACCGGAAAGGTGATGATATACCTAGGTCACCTCTGGGAAGGGAAAAATGAACTATATACACCCACATCCAGATATGTCTTATATGAAAGATTAAGATGCTGTTTTGGAATCCTTTGAATTTCCAACCGGAAAGGTGATGATATACCTAGGACATCTTAGAGCTGAAATCCAACACTTCTGGGAGGGGAAAAATGAACTATATACAACCACATCCAAATAAGTCTTATTTGAAAGATTAAGATGCAAAATCAGCATGAAAGAGTGAAGCAAAAGTATCAATGACATCCGGGGTCCCGATATAGTCAGCTGGTGCCATCGCTGACTATTGGGGGTGAATCACTGCCCCCCACAGAGAGGGCTCGCAATCTGGGTGTCCTCCTGGACACACGGCTGTCTTTTGAAGAGCATTTGACAGCCGTGGCCAGGGGGGCTTTTTATCAGGTTTGCCTGATTCGCCAGTTGCAGCCCTTTCTGGACCGGGACACCTTGCGCACGGTCACTCATGCCCTTGTCACCTCCCAGCTGGACTATTGTAATGCTCTCTACATGGGGGCTCCCCTTGAAGAGCACTCGGAGGCTCCAACTGGTCCAGAATGCGGCCGCGCGGGTGGTTATGGGCGCAACCCATTGTGCCTACGTGACACCCCTCCTGCGCGAGCTGCACTGGCTCCCAGTGGTCTTCCGGTGCGATTCAAGGTGTTGGTCACCACCTTTAAAGCGCTCCATGGCATAGGACCCGGGTACCTTCGAGACCGACTTCTGCCACCAATAGCCTCCCACCGGCCAGTTCGCTCCCACAGAGAGGGTCTCCTCAGGGTGCCATCGGCCAAGTTATGTCGGCTGGCGACACCCAGGGGGAGGGCCTTCTCTGTGGGAGCCCCAACCATGTGGAATGAACTGCCCCCGGAAATGCGTAAGATCTCCGACCTCAGGGTATTTCGCTGTGCCCTTAAGACCCTGCTGTTCCGCCAGGCCAAGCTATCAATGTAATGATTTTAAATTGGATGTTTTAAATTTTGGGGGGTTTTAATATTGAGCCGAAATTATTTAATAATTTTAAATTATCTTAATTGTTGTTTGTCTTTGTGCTTTTAATAGGCTGTACACCGCCCTGAGTCCTTCAGGAGAAGGGCGGTATAGAAATAAAATAATAATAATAATAATATTAACATTGTACTTAGTAAGACTACTTACAAGAGTCTTTATTTCAAATGGTGCTTCAGAAGCAAACAATATGTATTCCTCCCAACAGGACTTAATATGGAGGTTTTTAATAATAGTATCACTCACACCCATGCACGCAAGCCTACTCTCCTGCACAATTAAGACACAACAAATTTAATTTGCTTATGAAAGGGACAAGGAAACAACACTGAAACAGGAATCTTTAGCTTTGTTTTGGAAGCTTCAGTACTTCGTGGAAAGGGCTAATGAGGAGGATACATAGACATTTATGCCAAAACATTGCTTTTTTCAAGTGGTTTAAATGTAAAACTGTTGTATGTGTGTGTGCGTGCATGCACAGGCATACATTTATATTCTACAACTAATGCACAACTTGATCCTATCACCTGAATTTAAGATTAGGGAGATACATCTGATCTAGTTTTTTTCTTTGCAAACCTAAAAAAAAAAAAGCTGATTTAATAAGCTGCATTAAATATGTGGCTGCCTTAATGGCTGATTCATTAAAGTAGTCATTTCTTATGATGGGAGGGGGAAGATGGGGGGAGGGGATGAGCGCTGTTTAATGAGGTGTTGTACTCAGGGCTGGGTTTCAAAAATTTTAGCAAGGGGTTCTCTGCCCAGCTGCTTGGTGGGTGTGGCCATGGTGGGCGTGGCCTAGTCAGCTTCCTGCACCACAGTGGGGTGGGCAATTTTTGCCCTCCCCGGGCTCTGGAGGTTTTCCTCCAGTCTCCGGGATGGCGAAAACAGCCTCCCCAGGCTCCGTAGGCCCTCTGGAGCGTCCGGAGCAGAACTTCCGGTATGCCCATTTTTCACCCTCCCTGAACCTCTGCACACGGCCTGCACTTACCTGCATACAAAATGGGCCATGTGGGGACTCCTTGGAGGGGTGGAGCAGGGTGGGCGAGACTAGCCAGGAGTGGGATTTGGAGGTTCTCAGAACTGCACAGAATCTTAGCAAGAGGTTCTCCTGAACCCCTGCAAACCCCCAGCAGCCCACTTCTGGTTGTACTTGTTTCCCAGCACATGAGAAGGGGGGAGGAAGTTGAAATATATATAACTGCTTCCAAATATGTTTTATGTTCAATAACATGCATAAGCTCTCCTTTTGAATTTTGAAATGGAACATGGAAGCTGTATATTTTGTTTATTTAAAAGCATTTTGCTTCATCCCAACACTCTTAATTTAGCGCTGTGCAGAGTTGAGTTCTAGATAATTCCAGGACTACTGTACATACACGGACACTGTACTTAAGTCTGAATAAACCTAATTAGGAAGATAGATGAAGTTGGTCACCCATCTGAACACTGTAGCATTTGGACTTGAAGGGCTTGTTTGTAATTGATGAAGTGAGTTTTCTAACAAGGTTAGAAGGCTGCCTTACAGAACCAGTAATTAAAGTGGAGATGTGACCTTGAAAGATAATGATTCTTCCAATCAAGTCTGAAGTGACAATTACCATTAATCTCCAGTCATATTACTACGTCTGCGTCACTGGAGTATTAATACAGACCAACCATCTGGGTTGTGTTTTAAGGACTTCCTGAGACAAGTTTTTGCTTCAAGTTTTCATGAAGGAAGGCAAATATGCATGTCTCAGAATAATATTGCAGGATCCGATCTTGGTCAGTCATCAAGATCACCGGTTTAGTCTTCCAAGCTTTTGAACTTGGTCTGGAGCCCACCCACAGGAAACTTCTCTCTACCAGAATGTGTGCTTTGGGCTACTCTATGAGTCATATTAGTGGGAATGCGGTGGCTCAGTGGCTAAGATGCTGAGCTTGTCGATCGAAAGGTCGGCAGTTCAGCAGTTCGAATCCCTAGTGCTGCGTAACGGGGTGAGCTCCCATTACTTGTCCCAGCTTCTGCCAACCTAGTAGTTCGAAAGCACGTAAAAAATGAAAGTAGAAAAATAGGGACCACCTTTGATGGGAAGGTAACAGCGTTCCATGCACCTTTGGCATTTAGTGATGCCAGCCACATGACCACAGAGACATCTTCGGACAGGGCTGGCTCTTTGCCTTTGAAACGGAGATGAGCACTGCCTCCTAGAGTCAGGAACGATTAGCACATATGTGCAAGGGGAACCTTTACCTCTATGAGTCATATTAATGTGATGCCTGGTTGGGTGTGGCTTCCTATTGGTCGATTAGTTCTATAATCTTACAAAGATAGAGAAATGATTTAAACCTGGGAAACAGGCCCCTTCACAGTCAACAGGAGTGCTGATTTACCACCAACATATCAAGTACTTAGGAGCCAAGGACTTTGCAGCCCAAGAAAAGAACAGCCAATAGCTAGTCATCAATACACCAATCAACCAATAGGAAGCCACAGCCAACCGGCACCACATAAATATGATGCATAGAGTAGACCAAACCACACATTCTGGTAGAGAGACGTTGCCTGAGGATGGGCTCCAGCATGAGTCTCAAACATTGAAAGACTTAAACCTCTGGTCCAGTTACCAAACCAGACTGGATCTTCAAGTTTTACCTCAGCTTTTCTCAACTTTTTTTTCTACCTTCCAATAAATAAATAAATAAGAAACAACAGACTCAAGCTGCAATGCCATTTGATTGAAAGCATCGGAATATTTCTACCGTGTTTTCCCAAAAATAAGACATTCCCTGATAATAAGCCCGATCGGGCTTTTGCGTGCATGTGATAAAATAAGCCCTCCCCCTAAATAAGCCCTCCCCAAAAATATTTAAACGCATGCTCAGCCGGACCCCACTTCCTCTGGTTAGGGTTAGGGAGACAAATTAGGTAAGATGGCAAGAGGAGCCCCATCTTGCTCCACACGCCACAAAATAATAAGACCTCCCCGAAAATAAGGCCAAACACTTATTTCGGGGTTCAAAAAAATATAAGACAGGGTCTTATTTTCAGGGAAACACGGGTACTAGGAAATATTCAAGATCTTGGTTTCTTCAGCTGGGTGTATGCCTTTCTTTGAAATGAATGGAGGGTCTAATCGATGCACCCTTCCCTCACCCAGTGAGATGTTCTTCTGAGATGACATATATAGAATTTCATTATGACTATTATTTCAACACTCATATACATAAAAATGTGAAACTCATACATTTTTTAAAACCACTCTTTTCTTAACATTGTTCAGATAAGAAATCATTATGCGTTACTCGCCAGACAATACTGACTTTTATACAAAGCCTGGTTCGTGTGATTAGGTGGCATGAATATTTACAAGGTTCCTCTTTATCTTTTTTTTCCCCTCCTTGTGGTTATGTCATTCTTATTGTAATTGCACCGTATAAGTTGCACAGTATAAGTTACACATGTATTCTTTGTCGCTGTATTTGAAATCACAGCGTGTAACGGACTCAAACCCGCAGTTCGCTTTGCACGAATATTTAGAACTGAGATTAGAAAATGTCTTTTGTGCTGTTCCAACAAGCTATAAGGTAATATAGTGACAAACAAATTAAAAGCTACTGTATTTTTCAGAATATAAGATGCACTTCCCCCCCCCAAAAAAAAAGAGGGTGAAAATTTGAGTGCATCTTACATGCCGAATGTAGCCAAAAACACAAGGCATGGATGAGACAATGGTCTATGGCAATCCCTGCAGCCTGGAACAGCTGATTGGGGGTATTCCAGGAGGCCGATCATTCCACGGCCAATCAGCTGCTCGTGCTGAATCAGGCTGCAATAATGTGCTGAAGCTGACCTAGCTTTTCGTTATTTGCTGCAAGGACTGTCAGAGTTTGCAGCAGCAAGCAAAACACAAGCAGAGTAGAGGAGTTTCAGTTTCAGTTTCAGAGATCAGCACAGCATGCAGTTTTAGAACAATTGACCTAAGCCACGCCCAGGCTCCTTGCTGTCTCCTTCCTTGTTGTTCACCCAGGAAATACTGTTTCAGTTTCCAAACAGTCTCACACACTGACACGACACCAGTCAGATGAATACCGATGGATGCTGATAGGCAGAGGCAGAATTTTTTTTTCTTATTTTCCTCCCCCAAAACTAAGGTGCATCTTATACTCCGAAAAATATGGTAAGTTCCATTGCTTTTTGTGAATGTGAATGATCAGATGCATTTAACAATTGCAGTTATACCAAAGAGAGAAAAAGCATCTTCCTTTGGCTGGATTTGCTACCTCCTTCATATATGTACTTATTTCACAATGATGAAATATCGAATGGAAAGAGTGCAGAAAAGAGCAACAAATTATGATTATTAGGGGCCTAAAGCATATGAAGAACGATTGCAGGAATTGGGTACGTCTAACCTAGTGAAAAGAAAGGGGCTGCCACAAAGAAGAGAGGGTCAACCTATTTTCAAAAGCACCAGAAGGCAAGACAAGAAACAATGGATGGAAACTAATCAAGGACAGAAAGAGAAAATTCCTGACAGTGAGAACAATTAACCAGGGGAACAGCTTTCCTTCAGAAGCTGTGGGTACTTCATCACTAGAGGCTGTACTGGAGAACCATTTTTCTGGAATGGTATAGGGAAGGAGTCAGCAACCCATGACTCTGAAGTCGCATGTGGCTCTGAAGCCACATATGGCTCTTTCATCCCTCTGCTGCGGCTCCCTGTAGCTGGTTGGCACCACAATTTTGAGAGGAGCTTCCAGTTGGGGGGGGGGGAAAGCCTTGATAGTACAGGGGTTTAGTGCACCCTGTAATTAACACAGCTGCCTGCAATTTCTGCTGGTTCGAATCTCTCCAAGGCTCAAGGTTGACTCAGCCTTCCATCCTTTCTAAGGTAGGTGAAATGAGGACCCAGTTTGTGGGGGCAATAAGCTGACTTTGTATAAAATATACAAAAGGATGAAGGCTATTGCTTAACGCATTGTAAGCCGCCCTGAGTCTCCAGAGAAGGGCGGCATATAAATCAAATTTAAAAAAAAAAAAAGCATGCTATGCCCTATAGCAGGGGTCGGCAACCTTAAACCCTCAAAGAGCCACAAAGGTCCTAACTGGAAGCCTCCTGTTCAATTCTGGAGCTGACCAGAAGTCCAGTTCCCCCACCATAGAGTCTCTTCCTAGTGCGGTGTCCTTTTTCCTCTACCTGTCCTGACCAAAAGCCCTATCACAAGCCGACCGTAAAACCCGCCCCTTGCCATAGAGTCTCCTCCTAGCATGCCAGGCTTTCTGCCCTAACTGGAAGCTCCTCTCAAAATTGTGGTGCCGACCAGCAACAGGGAGCCACAGCAGAGGGATGAAAGAGCCACATGCGGCTCCAGATCGACGGGTTGCTGACCCCTGGTATAGAATCTCTTGTTGAGCAGGGGGTTGGACTAGAAGACCTCCAAGTTCCCTCCCAACTCTTTTATTCTGTTATTCTGTTCAATAAATAGAAAAGCAGCAAAGAAAAATCAAGTAGGAATACATCATCATAAAGACTATTACCAGTATTTGCAATGTATTCGCCATGGGGCAATCTTTCAAGAAGATCTGGATATTGTAGCTGCCCTAGTTTGTGTAACACAGTAGGAAAACGCTCACTATTGAAGTACTCAATCTTACATTTTTTAGGATCTATGGCCTACCCATATAAAAACCCAACCTGAATGCAGAAGGTAACCTGGTTAGAGTTTATCAGGGACTAAAGACACATTCATTTATGCTCTTTTAAATGTTATCTATGGAGATTCTCAATCACCCAAGTCATGTTTGTCCCCAAGGTGCTTTTCCCAAGCTCTGAAGATGTTTCTTGGATGAGAAGTGAAATGTTTTCAAAGGGAAGAAAAAAGAAAGCCCAGTTACCTTTTGGAAAAGCACTTTTAGGAAGTCTTTTAAATGTTTTAGTTCTTCTCAACTATTTGCGTGTGTGTTTCACAGCCTATTCTATTGCTGCAAACATGTTTTAAAAATAATTTTAAACTGTTCCATTGTTTGAACCGTAGTTTTATGGGCTAGTCCAAACTCTATAACTGTCTGGTTTGGCTCTGCAACCCAATAAGACAGACCCAGACTTCAGAGGATAATTAGAACTGCAGAAAAAACAATTACTACCAACCTGCCTTCCATTGAGGACCTGTATACTGCACGAGTCAAAAAGAGGGCTGTGAAAATATTTACAGACCCCTTGCTTCCTGGACATAAACTGTTTCAACTCCTATCCTAAAATTGACGCTATAGAGCACTGCACACAGAACAACTAGACACAAGAACAGTTTTTTTCCCGAACATCATCACTCTGCTAAACAAATAATTCCCTCAACACCGTCAAACTATTCACTAAGTCTGCATTACTATTACTATTAGTTCTTCTCATCGTTCCTATCACCCATCTCCTCCCACTTACGACTGCATAACCGTAACCTTGTTTCTGGTATCCTTAAGATTTGTATTAACTGTTTCCTAATATGATTTGAGTGCTTATTTGTTCCCTATGACTATCGTTAAGTGTTGTACCTTATGATTCTTGATGAACATATTTTTTCTTTTATGTACACTGAGAGCATATGCACCAGAGACAAATTCCTTGTGTGTCCAATCGCACTTGGCCAATAAAGAATTCTATTCTGTTCTGTTCTGTTCTGTTCTGTTCTGTTCTGTTCTGTTCTGTTCTACTCTACTCTACTCTACTCTACTCTACTCTACTCTACTCTACTCTACTCTATT
This sequence comes from Pantherophis guttatus, assembly GCF_059756535.1. Classification (NCBI taxonomy): domain Eukaryota; kingdom Metazoa; phylum Chordata; class Lepidosauria; order Squamata; family Colubridae; genus Pantherophis; species Pantherophis guttatus. The sequence goes on along the minus strand of NC_142067.1, from coordinate 121,803,544 downwards.
CTATTCTAGAATAGATTGCATGCAAACCAGTGGTGGGTTGCCCCCGGTTCGGACTGGTTCTATAGAACCGGTAGTAAAACCAACAGGAGACTCCGCCCACTGCCCCAGACGTCATCAGGAAGCTTCTGCGCATGCGCAGAGGAGCACGGCCCTGCTGTGAACCGATAGTAAAAGTAAGTAGAACCCACCCCTGATGCAAACACTCCTAATCAGTAAACAAATATGAGATTATGGATTGTAACTTCTTTAAAAAGAAGTTGTTAATAGCATGCACTGCCTTGTACTACATAAAAAAAAAAAATACTTCCAAGTAAAATAGAAGAATGGAAAAGAAAATGAAGGTCATTCAACAAAGTTGTAAGAAGAAGTTAGCAGCCCTATCAAACTAAGCATCAGACCAAAAACTTCTTTGTGAAACTCCTCAATAGTTTATCTTTGAGTCTCACTTTTTTTTTTTAAGCAGCCAATCCCCTTTTGGTCCCTCGGAGCTTTAAATGAACATCTGCAGCAAATGTATTTGTTATTTTACTGAACGTAACCAGGCAGTCAAACAAACAAACATGAATGCTAGTTTCTCTATCATGGTTAAGGGAGAAAATGAAACTTTTTTTTTAACAGATGGGTTCATTTCTCCCTTAGAGAATATTTATAGGTCAAAAGGAAGAGCTACAGAACATCTATTCCTTCTTGCCATCTGCGAGTTAGACACAATCGGCTTGTTTTTTATAAACAAAGAATTATGTGTCTCCAAATGTCACAATATGGGAGCCTGGAGATGGTCAAATTATTTATCATGCAAGCAATATTTATTCATAGAGACTCTGGTTTTAGTTTAGGCATAGTCTAAAACAGGGGTCACCAACCTTTCGGACCTCAGGGACCACTAAGTTCATAATTTTAAATCCCGCGGACCACTAATATGATCTGCCTAATGACCGGCTGGGTGGACTTGGCTAGGTGATCATATGACTAGGTGGGTGTGGCCAACTCCTCGCCTCCCCGCCCAAGATCCTTAGGGCCCCAACAGGAAGCAGTTGTTGGAGCTAAGCAGCCACCACAAGAAAGAGTTGGCAAAACAGCTCAGTTCAAATTGGATCTGACTGAGAAGGAGGCTCAACAGAAGAACCTCACTGAGGACTAGGAGCATAGGCTTTCCAAGCAGAGGGAAGACCTGGGGGAGTGCAAGGCCAGGTACCGGCACCTGGAGACTCAGCAGGCTGAGATGGTCAACCAGTTCCAGGCCATGATGCAGTCCCACTGGAACAAGGTCCTCTGGCTCTTCGCCACCAGCAGCACTTCCCTCCAGCCTTCACCCAAAGCCCCGCAACAGGAGGCTGAAGCAGACCCCAAGTCGGAATTTCTGCCCCAACAAAAAGACCTCGAAGGGGGAGATTCTCTGCAGCATCAAAAACATTCATTGCACGTATCTGGTCCAGGGGTCATAGTTTGAGGACCCCTGATTTAGTGCAATATTAAAAATGCAAATAATTTTTCTGCGGACCACCAAAATTTTATTGTGGACCACCAGTGGTCCACGGACCACCAGTTGGTGACCGCTGGTCTAAAACCACGAATCCTATCAGGGTGAACCAAACACATTTCTCAAACAAGGTAGGAGAGAGCTACAGTATTTCCCACCCCTATCTATAAATATTCCTCACTCTGCCTGGTTCTTCTTCTTCTTCTTCTTCTTCTTCTTCTTCTTCTTCTTCTTCTTCTTCTTCTTCTTCTTCTTCTTCTTCTTCTTCTTCTTCTTCTTCTTCTTCTTCTTCTTCTTCTTCTTCTTCTTCTTCCTCTTCCTCTTCCTCTTCCTCCTCTTCCTCTTCCTCTCCTTCTCCTTCTCCTTCTCCTTCTCCTTCTCCTTCTCCTTCTCCTTCTCCTTCTTCTTCTTCTTCTTTCCTCCTCACCTCTTCCGCCTGAAGTCTGACACGTGTGAGGAAAACCCTACTTTAGCTTCAGATCAGCTTCCAGTGTCTGAACACTGTGTCTGTTATGTCTGGAGCTCTCAGACATAAAAACAAACCAAACCAAAAATTCCTACAACTGAACTTCAGTTGCATCCATCCAAAAAATTCCACCTGTCCCAAAACATGTGCGGTATCTTAATTTTTGGGAAGAATAGCCATGCTAGTGCTTATCTATTCTTTGTTTGTTGGGGTGGGAGGCTTACTCTGAATCATGCTTTCCATGATACATGATATCATAGACATGATAGCAATGTTCCAATATTTGAAGGGCTGCCACAAAAAAAAAAAAAAGAGGAGGGGTCAACCTATTTTCCAAAGCACCAGAAGGCAAGGCAAGACACATGCCTTCCAAAGTTGTGAGTTCTTCATTACTGGAGGCTTTTAAGAAGAGACTGGACAACCACCACTGGTCTAAAATAGAATAGGGTCTCCTGCTTGAGCAGAGGGTTGGACTAGAAGATCTCCAAGGTCCCTTCCAACTCTGATATTCTGTGTTCTATGCTTTTTTTTCTTTCTTTCTCATAATGTAGATTGCAAGCTGAACACATTGAAACCAACACGGGGGATCAAAAATTCCAACAATGGCATGGGTAAGATTTTGCCTCTTGTATTTCTGTTGTTGTTGTTTTCATTTTCCACAGGAATAAAGAATGCAGCCTTACATCATCATCATTTAGTGACCCCATAATCCATTGCGGGGTGGAGTCTGGGCAACTGAATGGAGCTAGCAGAGTGTTTCCTGGCTGGATGCCCTTCCTGACACCAATGCGGAGGTTTGTTCAGCAGATAAATTCTCATTGTGCCCAGAGAGAGAAATATCTGTCCCTACCTAGGATCGAACTCACAGTGTTAAGTTGGGTGAATGAGGACGCAGCAAGCCAGGCAGTGATCAATACCGATAACCTCCCACCGGCTAATACGCTCTCACAGAGAGGGCCTCCTCAGGGTGCCGTCGGTCAAGCAATGTCGGCTGGCGGGCCCCAGGGGGAGAGCCTTCTCTGTGGGAGCACCCGCCCTCTGGAACGAGCTACCTCCCGGAATACGGCTGATTCCGGATCTCCTCACTTTCCGTAAGGCCCTGAAGATGTTTTTATTTCAGCAAGCTGACCTGGCCTGAATAGGTTTTATGGGTTAGTTTTTTAATTGTATAGCTTGGGGTTTTAAATTGGGAGGCCAATTAATTTAATTTATTTTTAGTTATCTTAACTTTTATATTGTATGTTATTTTAATTTTTGGCTGTTCACCGCCCTGAGTCCCTTCGGGGAGAAGGGCGGGATATAAATTCAATTATTATTATTATTATTATTATTATTATTATTATTATTATTATTATTATTGTTGTTGTTGTTGTTGTTGTTGTTGTTGTTGTTGTTGTTGTTGTAGGGTGAGAACCCAGCAACTGACCAGGGGAAACAGCTCTCTTTATATACCTTGCAGCTGTGGTGGTCAGCCAATCAGCTGACGGTCAGTTAATTCAAACTGCCCGCCCAAAATCTACATACATAACACACAGCCTCCTGATTGTGAGTTGAGAGCTCCACCTCTAGGCCACTGCACCACTCCAATGCAGCCTTTACATCTCTTGGGGGGGGGGGATACAGAGTAAATGGGGATTATTCAATAGAGCTGTGCAAAGTTTTGGATTTGAAAGCAAATTGCAGCCTTTAAACCGTAACTCCTTCAACCTTTCTCCAAGACTGTGTTGTAGCCACAATTTTAGGAAATAACATCCAGCTGCTGGACGATATTGCAAACAGGGCTGTATATGAGCCTCCCTCACTCCAGGGCAGGGGTCAGCAACCTGTGGCTCTGGAGCCGCATGTGGCTCTTTCATCCCTCTGCTGCAGCTCCTTGTCGCTGGTCGGCTCCACAATTGATAGGGCTTTCGGTTAGGACAGGTAGAGGAAAAAGGACACTGCTCTAGGAGGAGACTCTATGGTGAGGGAACCGGAGAGGAAAAAGGACGCCATGCTAGGAGGTGAATCTATGGTGGGAATTGAATTGAACGGGGGGCTTCCGGTTAGTGGCTCTTTGTGGCTCTTTGAATGTTTAAGGTTGCTTCCTTCAGTCCAGGGGAAGGGAAAGTCTTTTTTCAGCCTTTGAATCTGAAGCGCTGAACTTTTCTTCCCCCCCAGTCCTGGAAGGGGTGGGGGAAATGTTTCTATCTTCCTCATCCTATCCTGGATTCTCTTTCTCCGGCAGCATATTAAGAACTGGCTTTTATATGCAAAAGTTAGGCTGTTGGCTTATCAGAAAGCAAGACTGATGCCGAGATTCTGATAATTATTCTCAGAGGAGCCAGGGCGTGCTTATACTGTTAGAAGTGTCACTTATTGAAGCTTAGATGAAATTTCATGTGGGGATAAGAACGCAAGAAACTTCTCATTGATGTTTAAAGGGGGAAAGAAAATAAGAGCTGGGGAATATCCCTTTGGTATTCCGTTCTGTTAGTCTCCTTTAACGGAGCGCGTGACCTTGGCAATTTAGGGGAGCATGGCCCTTGTGTAAAGGTAGCAAGCTTTTATCTAAAGCAATACAGCCTTCCTTGTACATTATGATTAACCTCTGTTTCAAACACTTGACTTTGAAAACTGCGCACTTAAAGAGATTTGGGCTGGGGAAGGGGAGGGTATGTTTGTAACTTTTGAAGCCAAAGCCTCTCTATAGAGCACAGACAGCTCACTTGCAGAGTCCTAGGTAGAAGTATAGGGGAGAAAAAAAATATCATAATTTACCTGCCAAATCATCACAGATGGATTGGAAATACATTATAAGACAGTAAACCATGAAATCATTGCTGGTTCAAGAGTCCTTGCAAGATTCTGATAAATATCCTAACAAAGATGCTGAGATACTGTGTAGTTCTTGGCATCCATTTTTAAATCAGTGGTGAAACGTAAAATTTGTTACTACCGGTTCTGTGGGCATGGCTTGGTGGTAGTGGGGGCATATAAATCAAATTTTTTAAAAAATATGACTGAATGGGCGTGGGCAACTTTTTTTTTTTAACTTTTAAAACCATTTTTTCTACAACCACTTCGGCTGAAGAGGTTGTAAAAAAATGCTTTTAAAAGCTTCTGACCATCCCAGCTGACTTGCCTGATCGGCAGAGGCTTTTTTTTTTTAAAGCTTCTGACCATCCCAGCTGACTTGTCTGACTTGCTCCTAATAAATAACTGGATTTCTTTTGAAACTTGGCTCGAGGCTCATGAATTAATTAGGGCATCCATTGGAACCCTGACACCAGTTACTTTTTGGAAAAGTACCTTTGGGACATCCATATCTAGGTATTTATTAATGGTGGTGGTTAAAGTTTCAGAGTGGGGAAAGAGGGTCTACCCTCCTTAAAGAAAGCTCATTTAATGACTCTTTCTTTCAGCCCAATCTATGCTACAAGCAGCGTCTAGTAACGATGGACATTACACACCCATCCCTGTGGCTTCAATTTCATGTCTCCAGTAATAATGACTCAGGCAGGTAAAGATTATAGAAATCCTTGGTGTTCTCTGTTGTTTTCTCATAGGTGTTTTATGACCAACTAGGTACCATCTTTAGTGCTAGTTGGATTAGTCTGACTGGAGAAACAAAACAACCACTTCATAAACACATGGCACAACACCGGAGAACAAACTCATCAGGTCAGGACTTGGCAGTCCATCTGCATCTGAAAGACAAGGGTCACTCTTTTGAAGACAGCAAAGTCCACATTTTGGACAAAGAGGACCACTGATTTGAAAGATGAGTCAAAGAGGCCATCTGTGTTAAAATTGAAGAGCCCTCTCTCAACAGAAGGGGAGGGATACAACACCACGTATCTCCTTTTTACAACACAGTTCTTTCAGCAGTTCCAAGAGTGTTCCACACACAGTTACACTCTGATTCAGGTGACTCTGAAGATACTGATAAACCCCAAGTGGTGTCAGTGACTCTCAGAGAGCTAACTACCAACCTCAGAATGAAAACAATCATATGACTGCAAAGAATATAAATCTTTCTATTCCCTTCCAGTCAGTTAGAACTGAAGAAGCTTCTTCGATGAAAAGCAAAATGTTTTTTGTTTTGTTTTTTTAAATCCAAGAAAGTTGAGTTGCTTTTTGAAAAAAGCACAACCATGACCTGGATGATTAACAATCTCCATAGACGCTGAGCTACAAATATTCTCTTCTGTTGAGTTATTATAGAAATATTAAATCACATTTTTAACACTCAGTATGATGTGCATATCATTTATCATTTACTTCAAAGCAGAGTTAGGAATTACCCAAAGTTAATGCAATTCCTTTAGTTGCATTAATAAATTGCACATTCTCTTCTGATCTCTTTATATTCTAGCATCCTATTACCTGAACATGGAACACACAATAATATATTATAATAATCTCCATTATTCGCTGCTTTTGCCTGCTTATGAGAGAGCAATATTGGGGCTGAAATAGCTTTGCAGTTCAAATCTGGACAGGGAGAGCTTCACATAAAGACAATTTTGTGGTATAATGTTCAGGCTCTATAAAAGTTTTAGAAGCAAATCAGAAAATGTTTTACTTGAAGATGCCTTGAAGTCGACCTCATTTATTATTCTCAAATTTAAGATGATCAGATACAAACCAAGCCATAGGCGCACACTGGAAACCGGAAGAGCAGCTTCCTGGCGCACACACACGTGCACGCCAGAAACCGGAAGAGCAGTTCCCTAGTGCGCGCATGTGCATGCCAGGAAGCTGAGTTTCTGGTTTCTGGTGCACGCCTGAGCGCCCCTCACCTTCATGCACGCATGAAGACCAGCTGCGCTGGAAACCAGAAGAGCAACGACTGACATGCCCGGAGAGATGGCTCTGCGTGCCACTTCCAGCACATGTGCATAGGTTCACCATCGCTACCACAGAACAATTATTTTAATGGGGATTTCCCCTTTTAAGTCGATTAGCTATAAATAACTATATAGTAGAATAAAGTTCTTCTTGTTAGCATTATTCTGTGCTGATGCGTAAAAGACTCTCAAAGTCCTCTGTTTTCTTTATTTTATGATTTCATTTTATGATTTCATTTTATGGTTCCATTTTTTTTTATATGGCTGCATCTCACTTCTGTATCTCTGGTGGCTAACAATAAATTAAAACCATAACAATAAATCCTCCAACATTTTAAAGATAAACACCATGATAACATTAATACAATGCAGCTGCAGTCCACTAAAAGACTTTCCCCCGGCCATCGTACAGGCAAACATTCTGAGCTACCTTACTGCCAGCAAAATATTACCCAAAATGTTACTGAGAATGAATATTCAGAGAGAGTTTGTGTCGTAATGGGAATTAATTTGCGGTGAATGCAACTGACTTTACAGTATGTTGATTAAGATACGTAGATACAGTAGCGGCCAAACTTGTGGAAACCTTTTGGGAAAAGTGTATTTTCTAAAACTAGCTAATAACACCACTTTTTTTGGGGAGAATAGTTACAGTGGTGGGTTTCAAAATTTTTAACTACCGGTTCTGTGGGTGTAGCTTGGTAGGCATGACTTGGCTTGGTGGGCGTCGCAGGGGAAGGATACCGTAAACTCTCCATTCCCTCCCCAATCCAGGGGAAGGTTACTGCAAAATCCCCATTTCCTCCTGATCAGCTGAGACTTGGGAGGCAGAGAATAGATGGGGGTGGGGCCAGTCAGAATTTTTACTACCGGTTCTCCGAAGTACTCAAAATTTCCGCTAACGGTTTTCCAGAACTGGTCAGAACCTGCTGAAACCCACCTCTGGAGTAGTACCATAAAATTATATATCAATGGAAAGATAATTTAATCCAGAATGTAATGCAATAACTTTTATGAAGGATTTGCGATTAGAATAGCAGTTACAGTATAAAGAAGAAAAGTGAAACACGTAGAAAAAATGAAATATACAATTAATCAAAAATGAGATATACAACATCAATTAATACTTAGTTGGGTAACCTTTAGCATGAATTATGGCCTTACAACATCTTCCCATGGAGTAAACCAAGTCTTTGAGGTCTGCAGCTGTTATAGTGTGAAACTAAGATTGAATGATGGCTTCTATTAACTGGGTTTTATTGCTGGGTTGCTTCTGACTGACACGTTTCTTTAGTCGGCTCCATAGATTTTCAATTGGGTTAAGGTCTGGGCTACTCCCAGGCCATTCCAGCAGTGGAATAGGATTATCTTGAAATTCCTCCCCCCCCCAAAAAAAGTGGTGTTATTAGCCATCAAATCTCAAAAATACACTTTCCCCAAAAGGTTTCCACAATTTTGGCCACTACTGTACCTGGTGATTTTGGGAAGTTATCTTATCAACAATTACTGAACAGCAACCAAGGCTAAGTCTGTTCCAGTTTCTGCTATTTCTCAGAGAATGTTCTGGCCCATTGCTCTGACTTTTCCTTGTCAGTTTTTGTGACTCAGTCTTTCTACTGTCCATTATGTAGGGATTCATCATGCCATGGTCATTGTGCTGCTAGTCCTCAACTTACAACCACAATGGAACCATACATTCTGCTACTAAGCAAGCCAGTTGTTTTTTCCAGATCGGTGCAGTTGTGTATCATATGGTTTTGGGGTGGTTTTTTTTTAGCAAATCTAGCTTTTTCCATTGACTTTGCTTCTTGCGAGCCATCTGGGAAGATCTCAAATGACCCCGGGATGCTGCAACCATCGTAAATACATGCCGGTTGCTAATGGATACCAAATTTTGACCATAGGGATGCTGCAACACTCGATAAGAGGTGAGGATTGGCCGTAGGTCACTTTTTTTTGTCCTGTTGTAACTTTGAAGCTGCTAAACAAATGGTTGTAGGTTGAGAACTGCCTGAAACCAATGCATAAACGATAAGGAAATGGGGGAAATGCACATACCTTCCTGAGCAATGCAAAAAAAGAAACAAACAAATATCCAGACACAAAGGTCTCAACTAGGTTTGTCAGGCACATTAGAAAATTGCCTTCTGAGCACGAGTGCTAGTCCATGTAATAGATGTCGGTCCCTGACACCTCACTGGGTAACAATTAATTCTGAGTCATCAGTCATGCCTTCTCTTGAGAGTGCAAGAAAGGAGCCGGAGCATTAGGATTGCCCTTGGAGAATAAGCACTTCGAACATGCTATGATTTGAGAAGGAAGCCATATATCTAGTAATACCACTGACACCAGAGCTGTCAGCTTAGATAAATGGAGCCAACATGGAAAAGCAGAAAGTGGACCTGAATTGTCCAAGATAATATGGCTAACTCACTACATCATCCGCTCTGTATGATTTACCTAGTGTTTAATTCAATGTTTTAAGTATATTACCCCAAACTTCTTCAATTTAGATATAAAACCAGATAGATCAGAAGCATGTTAGTAACTTCAGCAATATGATTGAGGACAGAAGAAAAATAACGGTTGTATATTCTGAATGAACAATCCACAATTAAAAATAACGTGCTGAGGTAATCTTGAAGATTAGGTTGGTGCAGTGGTTAAGACAAAGACTGGAAACCAGGAAACCGTGAGTTCTAGTTTTGGCTAAGGCACAGTTGAGTGACCTTAGACTAGCTATTGTCTCTCAGCTCTAGAAGAATCAGGCAAGGCTTGTTGAAAAAAAAAGGAAATCTTACTAGGAAACAGCAGAGACTGGTCCAGGTATTCAAGGGAGGGAGGGAAGGAAGGAACAAGGAAGGAGGGAGGGAACAAGGAAGGAAGGAGGGAAGGAAGGAAGGAACAAGGAAGGAGGGAGGGAACAAGGAAGGAAGGAAGGAGAATGCAAGGAGAGAACCAACCTAGAACTAAGGAGAAATTTCCTGACATTTAGAACAATTAATCAGTGGAACAACTTGCCTCCAGAAGTTGTGGGTGCTCCAACACTGAAGGTTTTAAAGAAGTGATTGTCTGAAATGGTATAGGGTCACCTGCTTGAGTAATGGTTTGGACAAGAAGACCTCCAAGATCGTTTCCAACTCTGTTATTCTGTTATAAATCAGTTATATAGAATGTCTTGAGATATGTTGCATAACAATCTTCCTTTAACCCAATTTCCAAATATTGTATTCCAATCAGATTTGGAATCTGTGATTGGGCTATGTGAATTACTTTTCAGGAGTTTGCACTATTACCATTGATATATTGACTCTTTGTTTCCTAGGCAAGTCTGGCCCAAAAAATATTTCTCTTTATTTTATATTTGGGGATCTATCTATCTATCTATCTATCTATCTATCTATCTATCTATCTATCTATCTATCTATCTATCTATCTAATCTTCCATCCATGCATCCATGCATCCATGCAGCCATGCATCCATCCATCCATCCATCCATCCATCCATCCATCCATCTATCTATCTATCTATCTATCTATCTATCTATCTATCTATCTATCTATCTATCTATCTATCTATCTATCTATCTATCTTTAATCCATGCATCCATGCATCCATGAATCAATCTATCTATCTATCTATCTATCTATCTATCTATCTATCTATCTATCTATCTATCTATCATCTATCTATCTATCTATCTATCTATCTATCTATCTATCTATCTATCTATCTATCCACAGAGAGACAAACACACACTCAATTGCTTTAAAGAATTCATTGGAAGTAATAACAACTTTGAAAGCATTGTGAATTTTACTTCTTAAAAAAAAGAATATATTTCTCTATACCAGTGTTTCTCAACCTTGGAAGCGCTGCTGGCTGGGGGATTCTGGGAGTTGAAGTCCACCTATCTTCAAGCTACCAAGGTTGAGAAACACTGCTCTATACAGAAGAAATATTGACCTGGGCTGAAGATTACAGGTCTATCCCTGACTTGTAATCTAATTACCTGAATTACTTCTCTCCAGAGTAACTAACACTTTTCCATCCAGCTGCTAAGCATGGCTTATTCAGAATTGATTGACTTCTGTGATTCCATTAAAACAAATTAAAATATATATATATTCTCATCCCAAACTTTAAAATGTATCAACAATCTTATGAAGAAGGTTGAGCCTTGATATCAGTAATCTAAGTATTTTATATCAACTTGCACCATCCTAAATTTAGTACGATGATGCGAGATGTTATTCCCGCTACAAAGATTTCTGATCAGTCTGACACTGACAGTTGGAAGCAAATAAAATCTGTGAAACATTGGGGTGTTTTTAAGGTGTTATCTCTCTGTGGAATATATCATAGAACTTAATGTTTGTAGAAGTCATTTTATCTCTGACTTCACAGATTGACAGAGTACACAGAGAATTCAGTCAGACTCTTGTTTTGATCTTTGACTTTGAAGGATCACAGATATGAAAATTGTAGCAATTTTCTACAGGGGTCTGTAAGCAGGATGATAACTGGTGATGAAAAGATACAGGTAACCATAACTTGCTTCAGAAGAAGAACCTCAAGTGTTGGATCTTCTTTTCTTCACAGGAAGCAAAAATGGACAGTGTGTCACTTGAGATACAATGACTGAATCAAGATTTAGAAAATCACTTTTGACATCAGCATTAGAAAGAGAGAGAGAGAGAGAAAAATCCCTATGCTGTTTTAACGTTAGAGACACTGAGAACTAAATTGGAGTTAAAAAACTTGGAAATATGCACAAAATTTGTAGAATAAAATATAGTGAGATTTTTCTTGAATAAGAAAAAGAGATTTTTCTTGAATAAGAATAATGAAAAAAGAAATTCTCTGTGAGCTGATTAATCAATAGTAGAACTACCTTCATTTAACATTGTTGAATTTAGTCTTGCCTTTTCTGGTCACTGGCTCTGCCTTTTTCCTTGTCATGTCTTTGCCATAAGGTGGGCCAAAGTTACAGACATCCTAGGTCTGTTTTTGTAAAACTTTGATCCGCAAAGTATCAAATCCTTGGTGAGGGTCCGGTATATACTGTACACAATGGTGGCAGTGGTGAAATCCAAATTTTTTTAATACCAGTTCTCTCAGTGTGGCTGGGTGGGTGTGGCAGAGGAAGGATACTGCAAAATCTCCATTCCCACCCCACTTCAGGGGAAGAATACTGCAAAATCCCCATTCTCTCCTCACTCCTGGGGGAAGGATTTGCAAAATCTCCTTTCCCACCCCACTCTGGGACCATCCAGAGGTGGCATTTGCCGGTTCTCCAAACTACTCAAAATTTCCGCTACCGGTTCTCCGGATTCTGCCGGTTCTCTCTGGATCGCGCAAACTGGTAGCGGTGACTGAGGGAGGCTCCATCCACCAACCCCGGACATAATGTGCGACTACTGCACATGCACAAAAGGCCATGTGCACACGCACACTCACATTTGCAAACTGGTAGGAAGGTAAGTGAATCCCACCTCTGACTCTACAGTATTGCTGCTTGTATGCATGCAAATAAAATTATGTTGTATCTTCAAAGTGATTTGATCCTTTAGGTGACCAAATTCATGTCTTATAATATGTCTAGTTAGAAATGGATTTTTATTTCAAACTTTTCAGTTGCAAAAAAACAAAACAAAACTGTAGATAATCAATGAAAATTAAGTCAGCTAGAGAGAAAGAAATTAAAAAAAAATGCTTTGGACTACTTTTGAAATTGTCCTAATATAGACCTATGGTTCTTTTCTTCTTTGAATTTTCCATAGGTCCCAACATTTCAACTGAAATTATTCCAGTCCAAATGAAGTAGTTTATTAATTAAATAATTTTTGGCAAAAGCTTTCTATTCATTATTACTCTGGATAATTACTTATATCTACTTAGGTAGATATAATATCTACTTAACTCTCCATAATACAGCCTTTTTTAAAAGTTGATCTAGTTAGTTATAATGGTAATTATTATGCTTAAATATTATCTGTCTGTCCGTCTGTCTGTCTCTGTCTCTCTGTCTCTCTCCCTCCCCCTCTCTCACTCTCTGTCTCTCTCTCTGTCTGTCTGTCTCTCTCTGTGTCTCTCTCTCTCTCCCTCTCCCTTTCTCCCTTTCTCCCTCCCCCCCCTCTCTCACACACACAGAAATTAATCTTTTCCTAAACCTTTCACCATTAAGAAAGAAGGATCCAAGTTAGGGTTACTGCTAGCTAACATACTGTGCATTTTATTTTCTCTACAGGAGAAGTAGAGAGAACAATTGATTACCGTCCATGTCAATATTGCAATCCTAGCTATGTCCTGAGTTTATTCTGAGTCCAATGGTACATAAAAAGGAAAAACAAAAACCAGCTTAAACAAATCACAGTCAAGAGAAACACTGATTTTGATTATTTCTTTGAAGCTGAGTTTCTTAGCTACATCTTTTTTCCAATCAATCTTTCATAGTTCATGTAGACTTTGTGGTACAATAGTGTGACACTCTCACCCAAGACTAAGATGCCATCCTGTTAACTTCAAAGGCAAGCCATCACCATTTAACCTGCAATCAGTAATGGCCCATTGTCCCGCCAAGAGGATTTCAATAATCTTATTGATCCCATCTATTCATAATCTTCTCGTTCTACTTCAATAACTTGGCTAGACATTATGGTTTTTGTAGATTTCCTTCTGCTTGCATTACACAACAAACAATATGAGTTTTGCTTATGGATGAAGGGGTTTATCTTTTCTTCACTGCTCTAGCACAAGCTCCATGTTTGCTCATTCCTAAGCATGAACCATCTACCATAAAGCTGCCTCAAAAACCCAATATTCATAGCAATTCTCTATGTTAAAAAAACAAAAAAAACAATCCATTCTGCATTGCTATAGCCATCCCAATACCATTAAATATTGCAAGAAATTTGCTTAACTGGCACAGTTCAAGCCATTATTTTATTATTAAACTCCCCCTCACTTTCTAGTTACAGGCAATCATTATGTACATTAAGGATGAGAATCTATTATACTAATTTTATTTTTTTCCCTTCTTATGCTTTATTTTTATGCTGAATGAAAACTCAAAGGTTATTCTCAATAATCAGAATGAAAGAGAAGCATGGAAATTATGAAGAAAATTAAAGCAATTTAACAGTATCAAACAATGAAAGATAATTTAAGAATTAATTTACAAATCCAGGAGAGCAAAGCACCTAATAAAAACATTTGCTCTATTAATATCAATCAGGATAAGAATGTTACAGAGTTTTAATGTGTCATTACATTAAAAGGGAACTTCAAATATTGTGTATGTCGTTGCACACACAAAATATTTGAAGTTGTCTGATAATGAGATCTTAAGACTATCTAGCCCAATTCTAGAATATTCTGGGAAAGTTTCTTGAGATTTTAAAAGAAATGCTTAAGAGCTTTTACATTCTAAGAGACTTTTAGCTGCTAGCTGTAGAAGAGCAGGTGGAGCAGTGGGCGGAGTGAAGCATGTAATCAGCTTAGAGTCATTGTGTTCCCATAAGTGGTCTGATTTCCATTGACCCTTTTCTGGTGTCAATTTAGTGTTGAACTTCAGTTGACCAGGTTCTTATATATAGGCTTGAATATATCCTCTCTTCTGCAATCTAATGGATGGTCCTGATTTTTTATGTCTGACACCAGCAGGTTCATAGAAACCATGTAGTTGGTTCCCAATAATTCCAGTTTTGGCTTTTGTATGAAGTTTTCTGAGTTGGATTCACTAGTGAGCATATGTCTAGGGCTCTAGGCCATTCTCCAGGAAAAGACCACTCCCCACTAAAAACTGTATATTTGTTGTATTTTTGGAATCAGAAACCATAAAAGGTAATTAGCAGCCTTTAAGTCAGTGTATGATAGTTCAGAATTTTTACCCAGTTAGTCTTCATGGATTGGAAGATCTTATGCCTGGCTTATTAGACATAGGAGGAAAAAAAAGAGGAAAGAGAATAGGGAGTAGGGAGAGTAGGGGAGTAGGGAGGTAGGAGGGGTAGGGAGATAGGGGGAGTAGGGGTAGGGGGAGAAGAAGAAGGAGGAGGAGGAGGAGGAGGAGAAGAAGAAGAAGAAGAAGAAGAAGAAGAAGAAGAAGAAGAAGAAGAAGAAGAAGAAGAAGAAGAAGAAGAAGAAGAAGAAGAAGAAGAAGAAGAAGAAGAAGAAGAAGAAGAAGAAGAAGAAGAAGAAGAAGAAGAAGAAGAAGAAGAAGAAGAAACTGGACTTTCTCCTACCTCTACTAATCTAGCGTCTACTTCTTTATATTATCTGCATTCTTACTCTGCTTTTAAGCAAAGTAACAAAGTTGAACTCAGCTCTTCAGCTACTAACCAATCCCTGATATTTGTGATAAGGACAATTGCAATAACTGTAGTTTAATCATAGGCCTTTTTTTTAACAAAAGGACTCAAATAATTGAAAGTAGACTTTCCTATATACTTCCAGTCAGTGGTGATCATTGGAGAAGATCTAATTTAGTTTTAGTTACAAAGTAGATTTTTAAAAAAATAAAATAATAGTAAGAATAGCTAGAACACTGCTTACTTTCCCCTTTTATACTATATGTTTTTTTTTTAAAGAAGTACATGTACATGTGCAATGCCTCCCAACTGGTTGATGTGACATGTGTACTTGCCATAAGGAGGGAAGCGAGGTTGTCTATGCAATAGAAGGGAAGATGTGAGCAATGATAGGTCCTGAATTGACAGATGGAAGGGGGATAAAAAGGCAGATGTGCTCTAATTTCTTGAGTTGTTGAGAGATGACAGGCAAACACAGATCAAACTGCTTGCTTGGCATTACTGAAGTTACAACGTAAGAGCCACAGTGCAGACTCAAAAAGTTGCTCACTAGGGCAAGAGGCTCGGCAACAAGCTGAAACTCAGCAGCTGCCACCACTAGAGACCATTGAGTAGGCTGGTGCAGCAAAGCCTTGAACTAAGCCAGACCATCTGGGAATCTTAACAATGACAATCAAGAACCCGGTCAGGCAAAAATGCTTTTTTAAAAAATGCATGATGCCAGTTTTCAAAGCTCAACCGAAAATGACAGACAAGTGTCTGGCTTCTGAATTCAAGCTCATGCAAGGGAACGGAGAATCAGAACTGACAGAGCTAGCTTTTTTTTTTTTTTTTTTTTGCAAAATGTCTTAGAGGTCAATAAGAAAGCTTTAGCTAGAGAGATGCCCTAATTTAATTCAAATCACGGACAAAAAATAACCCTGGACTTTATCACTTCTGGATTTTGTGCTTGTGATGAAAATATATATATATGAAACTTTGACTTTGGTTTTGTCAGTTAGATAGATTTGTTTTAGTTATAGTAATGGCTAATTATATATTAATGTGTAAAAGCAAAAAAGTTGGGGCTGGAGTGTTTTTATCTTCTTCTTCTTCTTGTTAGTTGGGTCGTGTCTGACCCATCGCGACCCCATGGGCAACGTTCCTCCAGGCCTTCCTGTCCTCTACCATCCTCTGGAGTCCATTTAAGCTCATGCCTACTGCTTCAGTGACTCCATCCAACCATCTCATTCTCTGCCATCCCCATCTTCTTTTGCCCTCAGTCGTTCCCAGCATTAGGCTCTTCTCCAGGGAGTCCTTCCTTCTCATTAGGTGGCCAAAGTATTTGAGTTTCATCTTCAGGATCTGGCCTTCTAAAGAGCAGTCAGGGTTGATCTCCTCTAGGACTGACCGATTTGATCACCTTGCAGTCCAAGGGACTCCTAGGAGTCTTCTCCAGCACCAGAGTTCAAAGGCCTCAATTCTTTGGTGCTCAGCCTTTCTTATGGTCCAACTTTCACAGCCATACATTGCAACAGGGAAAACCATAGCCTTGACTATACACACTTTTGTTGGCAGGGTGATGTCTCTGCTTTTTAGTATGCTGTCTAGATTTGCCAAGATACAATTTTATCTTGTACGGTGCTAAAAAGAATCAGAAGTCAACACCATTTTTTCTCTTCTTTCCCCCCCTTGTATCTCACACCTTCCTTTCCCTGCTTCTTTTCCTTCCCTTAATTTCCTATTTCTATTTTTTTTCTTTGTACTTTATATAATTAATTAATTAAATAAATATTAAGAAAAAAAAATACCCCTGGACTTTTTTCTGCTAATTAGAATATTGGAGTTAAACGAAATAAGTTTTATGGCAATGAGATAATACTTCTTCCTTAGTAGGTATTTACTTGCTAAATATTCTTCTAATATTTGCTGATAAGAGGAAATATGTAATATTCACATCAACTGTCTCTTAGAAGCAATTCTTCAGAGAAATGCAAAATTATCCGACAGAATTCCAAGCTCCAATAGCTAGTTCTAAAAGTCTGAAATGATTGACTCTGAAAGCATCTTAAACTAACCTCTGGTCGGAACAGAGTATTATTTGCAAATGCAGGGACACATTCTCCCATATTATGGGGTAGCCAAAATGTAAATGTCTATAACATGTTCAATTTTTTGACAGAATGGAATGAAATGTGCAGGATGTAAGATAAAGTGTAACAAATTTTGTAGAAATCGGTGCAAGAAAGTTTGAGCTACATATCCATTTTCCCGTCTATGTAGTTTAATATTTTGTGATGTAATTGACAGGAAAGGCAGTTTCTAATATGTAGAACATCCATGCCTGCTAAATTAAAGAAATGTTTGCCAAGTGATGGGCTGGTTTTACGAAAAAATTCTTAAAGCCCCATCCTGAACATGATGACACTTTTCAGGGGTTAAAAGAGCCTTGGTGGCACAGCGGACTAAAGTAACACTTAGCTGCCAGCTGCCTGCAATTACTGCAAGTTCGAATCTCACCAGGCTCAAGGTTGACTCAGCCTTCCATCCTTCTGAGGTAGGTAAAATGAGGACCTAGATTGTGGAGGCAATAAGCTCACTTTGTATAAAAAGAACACCAGTTAGGGGGTGCCAAAAGCCCTACTAAGCAGGTATATACAAAAGTATGAAGGCTATTGCTTAACACATTGTAAGCCGCCCTGAGTCTCTGGAGAAGGGCAGCATATAAATCAAACCAATAAATAAATAAATAAATAAATAAATAAATAAATAAATAAATAAATAAATAAATAAATAAATAAATAAATGTACAAAATATGAATTTAGCCAAACAAACAGCTTGACACACACCACCTTAGAACAAACAGATATGGAGAGCAAGAACAATGAATAAATAAACAGAAGGATTTTTTTTTTGCTCTAATCATAGCCCTATTATGTAATTCATTCTGACCTAATTAACATTTTAAAGGATCTTCATTATCAAGTAGTAAAGTTTTGCAGTCCCTAAAATCGGATGCATAGCTGCAGTTAGAAATGACTCAAATAACTCACATGAAGAATAAGCATTGAAATGTGCAGAAATATATGGTCTTTAACTCCGAACTCATTGGAAAAAACCCTAATGTTGGGAAAGATTGAAGGCAAATGGAGAAGAGGACAAAAGGATGAGATGATTAGGTAGTGTCATTGATTTGATGAACATTAATTGGAGCAAACCCGGGCAGATAGTGGAGGACAGAGGTGCTGGCATTCTATGGTCCATAGGGTTGCAAAGGGTCAGACACAATTTAACAACTGAACAACAACAAAAACTCTGAACTATGTAGAATTGTGGCTGCTACTCTTCATTTATGGATTCACTGAAACAAATACCTAAATATTTTCATAAAACTATACATCTCTCAATATTCAGAATGTCATCTATGTTCTGAATGATTATGTGTCATCAAGTCAGTAATGACTTTTAGCAACCAAGGATATACACCTTCTTCAAACTGATCTTCCAATGGTATGCCCACCACTGCAATCAAATCTATCCACTTACTGTTGTTCATTTTCTTATTTTTTCCTTCCACCTTTCTAGCTTTATGGATTTCTTAAAGGAACTGAGTCTTCACATAAGGTGTCTTAGCATAATTTGAGTATGCTCATTGATGGCTTGAGTATGGGTTGATTGCTTGATGATCCCTTTGTTTCTTTTTTTGGTTAGCCATGGTATTCTCTGTTAGGAAATGGTTATTTGTCTAACTAGTTGGTCAGGCAATATATAAACCAACAATGTCTGTTTGCAGTCAGAAAGGTATTATATTGCTTTAAGACTGTATTGCATCATCCTGTATCCTGATTGGCTAAGCTCTGTAGCCAATGTACTTAAGGGAAGTCAGGATCATGGCTTGTTGGACACTACACCATTTTACCTGCATATTTGCTGTAACTCTCTACCTGATCTCTCTGCATGATCACTGTTTGATCATAGCTACATGTTGCTTTCTACTATTTATGGAATGTTTTGATACTGAACTTGTTCCTGTTTTGAAACTCAAGAAGAACTGTTTTATTGTGTATGACTACAACTGGTAAGAAGACTTTGCACTTGAAATATCCCTGGATTGATTTTTTAACTCTCATTTTATCTATGTATGACTTAGATTGTTTTTGGACTTTGCTTTACTTTTTCTAAAAGTAAAAGACTACAACAACTCAGTGTGTTTGTATGTTGACTGTGATTGTTCACAACCACTCCCAGTCACTTTTCATGCGTTTACTCAAAGGGTACTCTGCTCAATAACCCACAACATCGGTTATGAGCCAAGAATATCCTTAACATTCTCAGAAATCTTCTCCAACACCAAACTTGAAAAGAATCAATACTCTTTCTGTCCTGTTCTTCATAGTCAACTTTTGGTTCCATAGAGAGTTTCAGAGAATTCCATGGGTTGCGTGACTGTGATCTCCAAGTATGAGACACATCATTATAAGGCCTTCACTGCTACCGTAGCAAGTATAGTCTGAAGCAGTGGTGAAATGCTACCGGTTTGCACTGGTTCAGGCAAATTGGTAGTGATAAAAACTATTGATCCAGGAGAACTGGTAGTAAAAAAAAAAAAAAAAAAAGCTACCAATTCATCCGAACCAGTATTTCCGACGATCAGCTGTGCCGCACAATTTAAAATCGCTAGAAAGCAGGAAATCCTGCTTCCTAGTGAATCTAAACTGCACGGCACAGTTGATCCTCCCCCTCGCTGTTCTACTTACCTTTCCAAGCCTCCTTTTGGTGCATACTGCACGTTTGGTGTGCAGCGCACATGCGTGGCCAGAAAACCGGTGGCCAGCAAACCGGAAGCATATTTCTTGCCTAATGTTTCCTTTACTCTATATAGTCAATGCTAAAAGGCAGAAGTCAACACACACAAACCTCTCCTCACGCTGAGATCTCAGTCTGTGTGAACCAGAACAGTGGATGAAAAGAGATAGCCTGTGCGATTCTCTTTTCCCATACAGTTTCTCTTGCTCTCATCACTTATGTGTTTGTCCTTTATAAAGCCTTTAAAACAAGCAATCAAATAAGGTGGACTAAGTTTTGAACTTTCTTAAAATAAAATAAAAAAATGAATGCAGCGAATATCACACAATAGGCCAAAAAAAACAAAAACAAAACAAAACCTACTAATACCTTAGAAGAGTTGGTGGTGCAGTGGTTAAAGTGCAGTACTGCAGGCTACTTCTGGTGACTGCTGGCTGACTGCAATTTGGCGGTTCAAATCTCACCCGGCTCAAGGTTGACTCAGCCTTACATCCTTCCGAGGTGGGTAAAATAAGGACCCAGATTGTTGGGGACAATAGGCTGACTCTGCAAACCACTTAAAGAGGGCTATAAAGTACTGTAAAGTGGTATATAAGTCTAAGTGCTATTGCTATTGCTATCTTGTCCTCTAGCAGGGAAATATGCTGGTATCCCACCTTGCCAGCAGCAAAAACAATTGAATGAGGTGTTTATGCTGAGCCGTACTTCTGCTCTAACTTCTTCAGCATGATACAATGGCAAGTTTTGCTGCCATCGGGCAAATGTTCTTTAGCGGGCTTCCTTACGATGCCCATAATTCCATATTGCTGTCATTAATCAGAAGCAAATGTCTTTATTTTCTGCTGTTTTAACTACAAGAAATCATGTCTTTGGTTTTTATCTTATTAGAAGGTTTGGTTTTTTTCCCAAAAAATGGGAAACAATTAACATGGGCTTTAACGTGCAAGGGATGTGGAGCTGCAATAATTGCACTCAAGCTTCACTAACTTTGTAATCAGGCATTGGGTTGCAAGCTCCTCGCGACTGATTCTCAGACAAGGACTAACACACTCGAAGGAAGAAGGCAGGTGTGCCAAAAAAAAAAAGAAGAAGAAGAAGAAGAAAGAAAGCAGACGTGTTGGCAAAACAAATTAAGAATCTGAAGAGGGGAAAGAAGCAGAAAACAAAGAACATTCTTCTCATCGGGAACCCTGACTGTCTAAACCCTGACTGCAGCTGATTAAAACTATTCTGTAGCCAGAGCTATTGCACGATGTGGAATTTCGCACAGAGGGCAGAATTCAGCATCAAGGAAGAGCTCATGTTTAACTGGCTTGTAAGACAAATAGGCAGCTAATTCTAAAAGCAATTGCACAACCCATGGATAACAAAAAGGATTTTTTTTTCCCTATATAGGCTGTTGGCTGAAGTTGAAACCGGGAAGATTTTGAATACAAAAATTCTGAACATTCGGTACATGGCAAAAAGGATACAGGCATACCTCAAAAGTATTGTAGATTTGGTTCCAGACCATCACAATCAAGTAACTCATAGGGTTTCCCTGTGCATGGAAAAATCATGCTTACTCTATAGACTATTAAGTCTGGGATAGGGTAGGGTAGGGTAGGGTAGGGTAGGGTAGGGTAGGATACAATAGAATAGAATAGAATAGAATAGAATAGAATAGAATAGAATAGAATAGAATAGAACAGAACAGAACAGAACAGAACAGAACAGAATAGAATAGAATAAAATAGAATAGAATTCTTTATTGGCCAAGTGTGATTGGATGCACAAGGATTGTGTCTCCGGTGCATAAGCTCTCAGTGTACATACAAGCAACAAATGATAACTCACGATCATAATCATCATAGATACATTCATCAGAAATCACAAGTTATAACACTTAGTGATAGTCATGGGATACTAAATAAGCAACCAACATCAGCCATTCTAGGATGCTAAATAAAACAATTAATATGAATCGTAAGATACAAGCAACAAAGTTAGAGTCATAAGAAGATACGGAAATAGGTAATAGAAAAGATGGGAAGAATGATAGTAATACAGTTCTACTAGGTAGTTTGACAGTGTTGTGGGAATTAGTTGTTTAGCAGAGTGATGACATGGGGGTGTGGGGAGGAACCTGTCTTTGTGTCTAGTTGTTTTGGTGTGTATTGTCTTGAGGGAAGAAGTTGAAACAGTTTATGTCCAGGATGTGATGGGTCTGTAGATATTTTCACAGCCCTCTTTCTATTATGGCTAAATATTATGGCTAAATAAAAGTACATACCTTACTTTAAAAAACTACTTTATTGCACAAAAATGCTAATCAACATCTGACCTTTCATCAAATTGTAATCTTTGTTGGTGGAGGTTAAAAAAAAATCACCATGTCTGCAAAGCACAACAAAGTAAAACTCAATGGAAATGTCTCTACAGAAAATTCTCTTTGCTTCATCTAGTAGCTTTCCAGAGTTTTGCACCAAAATCTGATAGCCTGATTGGTCATGTAACATTAGGATGTTTTGACACTGTCTAACACAAACTTTGACACTGTGTAACACAGTTCAGAGTCTTGATCATCTCCACTGTTGTCCCAAAAGGAAAGGCCCAATTAGCTCAATAGTCTGTCCAATTTTGGGTGATTAAGTAAATTAACTTTCCTTAGCACAGATATGAAGCTTAATAAATCCAGAAATCATTCACAGTATTTGAGTGCGCAGACACACATACATTCCCTTCCTTCCTTCCTTCCTTCCTTCCTTCCTTCCTTCCTTCCTTTCTTTCTTTCTTTCTTTTTTTCTTTCTTTCTTCTTTCTCTCTCTCTCTCACACACACACAGAAAGAGAGAGAGAGAGAGAAAGAGAAAGAGAGAGAGAGAGAGAGAGAGAGAAGGAAAAAAGAGAGAGAGAGAGAGAGAGAGACTATCCCAGAAAATACATACCAAAGTTATTTTAACCCATAATCTAACAGCCAAACAACATTAACAACATTAACTTTTAAATTAATATAATTAAAATCAGATACTTAAGATAAATGCCAGGAAAGCTTGGATGAATTGTTGTTCAAGCACTTTTTAAGAAAAAATAATTGCAGATGAATGGCGAAATGGTACAAAATCTTTTTTAATTCTGTAGAATTAATGAGAATTTGGCAGATTTTGCCATTTGTACATCAGTGGTACTTATTCAGAGTTTAATGACTGGATTTCCATAGCGGACATTCTGAACTAACCATCTAAGAATGATCAGGAAGCAAAGATACCTAACAATTTTCTGGGAAGCCAACTAAGAGAACTAACATTACTTTTGCTAGTCCCAACAGTCCTCATCCTTTAGATGCTTAATAGGACTCTAAAATCAATTCCCTCTGCCCTCTGCAGAATTTTACTGGCATGTCTCTTTGTATTGAATATTTCAGTTGAAAAGAACTGCAGGAATACCTCAATGCAGAAAAGCATTGCAACTGATTTGGGCTGTACTACTCATCTTCAAATGACTCCATTAACTGGAGAAGATCTTTTATATATTTTTCTGGAAGGAGATTAAAAAAAAACCCACATACCATGTGTGATGTTGTATCCTACCAGTTGCAGATGCCTTTCCTGTTTATCCCATGGAGATTTTGGTCTAACTATTGTGATAAATGGGTTTATTTCAAATCAAACAGAATTCTTGCTACTGCTTCCTAACACATCTTCAATAATGTAAGGGTAAGGCAGAAAGGAATGGAAAAAGTATGTGTTCCTTCCATCTGTTTTCCTTTTATATTCTGCTCAATTTTCACTTGTTGAATTCTCAAAAGATTTCATTAAATAGTAGATGCATAGAAACTTAAATATTTGCTCTCAAAATAAGAATTAAATAAGTGTTTTCCTCACAAAGGAATGTGCAAATATCTGGCCAGGAGTGTTTCGTTCTTGTCCAATAAAATGAAATGTCAAATATGCATTGTAGCTATATGAAGTACATGTCAAACAATGATCCAGAGTAGGCTGCTTTGGTTCACAAATTAAAAACAGGAGAATGTTTCAGGAACCAATTTGGGTTGATTATGTTGTGGCCCACCAGGGGCCAGCAGATCTGGCAGCAGAGTCAGACAGTGAGGAGGTTGGGGAGGAACATTGGCCAGTCCTGGAGTCTGGGGAAGGCTCTGATGAGTGCTCTGCATCGGAGGCAGAGATGGGACCAGGGCCGTCTGACAGTTGTCAGCTGCCTTCGGACTCGGACATCAGTGGGACAGAAGAATGGCTGGATCTGGTTCCCAGTGTGCATATGCACAGAGCTGCCAGGAGAAGGGAACAGCTAAGGAACAAAGGTCGACTCAGGAGTAAAGCCACAGGTGGATGGTGAATGGCCCCTCCCATAGGGAATAAAGAGGAGCGAAGGGGAGGGGAGTTTGCAGGAGACAATTACTTCATTTGGGTGAAGATCCGTTCCTGCATTCTTGCCAAGTATTGTCTATTACACTGTGGAGCCTGAAAGATATCAGCCTGGCCACTCTCCAAGCCTGATAAAGGTCAGCAATTGTGAACTATCTTGAAAGACTGTGGGAGAGGAAAGACTTTGCTGGAGGGGAAATCACTGTAAATTAAATAAAAGGGGTTTATTGGGACAAGGATTCGGCTTCGTGCTGCTGGGGAAGCCTAGGTCAGAACAGATTACTGAGACCAGAAGTTTAGTCTTCTGAGCTTTCAGACTCGTGTGGGAGCTCATCCTCAGGAACTTGTCTCACATCAGATGTTCCCTGAGGATAAGCTCCAGCTCTAAGTCCAAAAGCTTAGAAGACTAACCTCTGCTCCCATTCACCAATCCAGATTGGATCCTGCCTTGGTTCAGTTTCAGCATCAGTGATACTTTAGGATCAAGATCCCTAACCTCCAAACCAAGACTGTCATCAAATTCAGCTCCTTACATATTATTAAAGAAGGAAAATCAACAGAAACTGCTTTTGGATAAATGACAGCAGCTGTATTAGTATTAATAATAAGTGTATTACTACCACTTTATAAAGCCTTAGTAAGACCACACCTGGAATACTGCATCCAGTTTTGCTCACCAAATTACAGAAAAGATGTTGAGACTTTGGAAAAAGTGCAAAGAAGAGCAACTAAGATGATTAAAGGCCTGGAGACTAAAACATATGAAGAATAGTTGCAGGATTTGGGCTTGGCTAGTCTAGAGAAAAGAAGAACTAGGGGGGACATGATAGCAATATTCCAGTATTTGAGAGGCTGCCACAAAGAGGCTGCCACAAATTATTTTCCAAAGCACCAGAAGGCAAGATAAGAAACAATGGATGGAAACTAGTCAAGGAGAGAAGCAACCTAGAATTGAGGAAAAACTTCCTAACAGTGAAGACAAGTAACCAGTGGAACAGCTTGCCTTCAGAAGTTGTGGGTGCTTCATCACTGGAGGTTTTTAAGAAGAAACTGGACAGTCACTTGTCTGAAATGGTACAGGATCTCCTGCTTGATCAGGGGGCTGGACTATAAGTCCTCCAGGGTCCCTTCCAGCTCTATTCTGATTCTATACTGGGCATTGACTATTTTTTTCAGTGTGTCTATATTTAATAGAAGCAGTGTTCATGTTATTATTACAGAAGTGGAGAAGAATGAGAGGGGGAGGTTACGTACTAGTGGGGCAGATCATGGTGTCAGGTTAAAGGAAACGATGGAAGAGGCACATGTGAAGCATCAAACAAGGGGGAACCTATTTTTGTCACTTGCGAGTCACAATGTCATGAATGTTTCTTTGTGTGTTGAAAAACAAAACTCTTTGGGGAGAAGGAAATATCTTAACCCCATCACTGAGAAATCAAAAAGTCCTGTGACGCGGTAGTATGCTTAAATACATTGGATTTGCTCTGAATGTGAATTATTTACTAATTAAAACTGTTTTACACTGAGAAATCTCTTGAGATTTGTCTTGTGTTTCCCAGGGTGTAGGAGTGTGAAATTACGGATGAACAGAATACAGCATCATAATTCCTTTCTGCCACCTTCAGTGAAAAGGTTGAAGCAAACTGGCAAATTTAGTTTCCAACACCAGTGAGTACAATTCAGGATGTTTTTTTAAAAAAAAATAGGGAAAAAAATGCAATAAGGATGATTAATCTAAATTGTCAGACATCACACTCTCCCAACATCAGCTCGGGTAACAGTGGTATTGAGTTCCTAATTAAATGTGAAATAGGATAGAGTTCAGTTTCACCATTGATTTGTAAGCATGGTTCTGGATTATTGTTATTGATGTTTTATAAATATCCAAATGTCAGCTCTTACTTTTTTCCCCTCCCATCTTATTGTCTACTTTTCTTCTAGAAGCTGAGGATGGCTTACAAGAGGTATGGCAGATTCAACATTCCCTGTTGAGTCTCTATGGTTGAACTTCAATCTTCCCAGCATTAGACTAATTTGCACAGAGGAGGCTAATCTATAAGAAATATGTTATCGGCACTGAGAGGAAATGATGACTAAATTATCCTGAATTGGAGAATTCTTCAGAGCTCTCTGTTGTTTGATCAATGTTAAGGAAGTTTTTTATACTTTTGAATAGTACAACTCTATGCAATGAATTCTCTAGTTTTGGATTGTTTTGTGCCTTCAAATTTGGTTTGGTTCTGCAACCCAACAAGACAGATACAGACTTCAGTGGATAATTAGAACTGCAGAAAAAACAATTACAATCAACCTGCCTTCCATTGAGGACCTGTCTACTGCACGAGTCAAAAAGAGGCCTGTGAAAATATCTACAGACCCCTCAGATCCTGGACATAAATTGTTTCAACTCCTACCCTTAAAACGATGCTATAGAGCACTGCACACCAGAACTAGACACAAGGACAGGTTTTTTTCCCAAATCCATCACTCAAATAATTCCCTCAACACTGTCAAACTATTCACTAAGGCTGCATTACTATTACTATTAGTCCTCTCATCATTCCTATCACCCATCTCCTCCTACTTAAGACTGCATGACTGTAACTTTGTTGCTTGTATTCTTATGATTTATATTGATTGTTTCCTAGTATGATTTGATTGCTTATTTGTATCCTATGACTATCATTAAGTGTTGTACCTTATGTTTCCTGACGAATGTATCTTGTCTTTTTATGCACACTGAGAGCATATGCATTGGAGACACATTCCTTGTGTGTCCAATCACACTTGGCCAATAAAGAATTCTATTCTATTCAAATTTGATTCCTAGTGACTGCAGTTTCCTTGGCAATATTTTTTGGGGGGAAGTGATTCGCCATTGCCTGTTTCTTAGGGCTTGGAAAGTGGGATTGGTGTTTGGCCTAAGATCACCCAGCTGGCTAAATAGTACCTAAGATGGAATGAGAACTCATGGTATCCTGGTTTATAGCCTGGCACCTTCATCACAACTCCAAAGCGGCTCACAAAATAGTATTAAATGTTTGACTGCAATATAAATGTCCACATGCAATGAGAACAATATTTCCTTTTTATGCTATACTCCTATTTTATTTAATTTTTTAAAAAATAACTGATTTAGAAGAAAAAACACAAAATAGAAGATTTAGTATGAAAAATGTTTGGGTGGGGTTTTTTTTTAACCTCCTATAAATTTTATATATTTAAATTTGGTTGCATGCAAGTGAAAACACGGTTAAAATATGAAATCTTGATGAACACATATGCAATTTCATTCTGTCCTCATTACCAACAAAATACCGCTACCCTTAGAACTGAAGCTCTCTAAATTAGCACATGTGTCTCATCTCTACATTTCATCTGTGCAAAAGAGAATGGTAACCCAATCACTCAAGCGGTGGCTTCATCAAAACCATCTTTAGTGAACAAATATCTCTCTCTCTGTCTCTCTCTCTCTCTCTCTGTCTCTCTCTCTCTCTCTCTTTCTCTCTCTCTCTCTTTTGGTCACAGATTTTTATTTAGAGAACCTAAACAATAATAACTTAGCACTGTTCATGAATGTCAGAATCATATTATTTTCATTCCCTTATATTTTCTACCTATCCTTCCGCTTAAAAAATAAATTCAAATGGTGGTTGGAAACTAACACATGTTTCCCTGCTGTCATTTCAAAAAATCATCATCATCATCATCATCATCATCATCATCATCATCATCATCATCATTTTCACTTGTCTAACATTTACCATATTCCCCCTTTCACGCTCTAGATCAGGGGTGTCAAACTGGCAGCCCATGGGCCAGATGCATTACGCAAGGGCCACATCCATTCCAGCTCTGCAAAGAACTTCTTTATTGGAAAACTTTGTGATTTTGTCAGTCAACAGGAATGCTGATTTACCACCAGCTTGTCAAGCTGAGGGCTTGGAATCATAAGGAAACAACAGCCAGTGACTTAATAGATGTCCATCAACACCCCAGTCAACAACTAAAAAGACACTCTCAACCAAGCCTCAGGGAAATGCTACACATATAATATAGAAATTGACAAAGAGAAAGTGGGTGTGACGGAAGAGTTATTGATGGATATACTGGAGTTTTGACAGTGAGAGGTAGATGTAGAGGCAGACAAAATACTTAGCTTAAAGAAGAGTGATGTAAGGAGATGCAAGATCCCAAGGGAGGAGTCAAAAAAGTAACAAGAATTGAAATACTAAAAAGGGCAAGAGATGATGGATAGATATAGAATACTTCTTAATATAAAACTTGTTTGATTAAGAGTTAGAAAATAGAGGTAGAAGTTAGAAATGGGCAAAATATTATTACATATGTCGCTATATAATATATTATAATTACCATGTAGATGCAAATGTTAGAAGCTGAAAGGTTATTATCAGATATACTTGATTTTTTTTTTAATTTGATTTATATACCGCCCTTCTCCGAAGACTCAGGGCGGCTTACAATGCGTTAAGCAATAGCCTTCATATTTTTGTATATTTATACAAAGTCAGCTTATTGCCCCCACAAACTGGGTCCTCATTTAACTTACCTTAGAAAGGATGGAAGGCTGAGTCAACCTTGAGCCTGGCGAGATTCGAACTTGCAGTAATTGCAGGTAGCAGATGTAAGTGGATGTTAATTAGTCTGCTGAGCCACCAGAGCTCCTGGTTGTATTATTGTATTATTATTGTTATTAGTATTGTGTATAAAGTAAACTGATCGTCATTATTACTATTATTCTTTTAACTACTATTATTAATCTCAGAATTATTATTAATATTTTGTCAATCTAAAATGACTCAGACAATACACTGTTCACCAAGCACTTATGTGTATTTAAAGAAAAAAAATGTATAAATATTTTCTTTTAAAAAAAAATAGCTCAAAGAACACTTTCTGCTAGAGAGAAGTTCTCTGAGGATGGGCTCCACTATGAGTCTGAAAGTTTGGAAGACTAAACTTCTGGTCTGAGTAACCAACCCAGACTGGATCCTAAAAAGCTTATTTAGTTCATAATTTATCTATCTGAATGGTAACTTTATGATGGACTATCGCACATTGGAATATCATCTACTCTCTTTCTTTCTCTCTCTCCTTCTCTCTCCCTCTCTCTCCCTCTCTCTTTCTCTCTCTCCTCTCCCCCCTCTGTATTTCATTCTCTCCTCTCCTCTCCCCTCCTCTCATTCTCCCTCTCCTCTCCTCTCCTCTCCTCTCCTCTCCTCTCTATATCAATGTGTATTTTGATACATTTAAACTGCTAAGAAAAGTATTGCAAAGTAGGAGAAATACTATATTTGATGAATAGCTGAGTTTCTCTCCCCTGAGCGTAGAGTAAGGTAGCTTCATATAAGAATTTGCAAAAATCAAATTCCTCAAGCATTGTGAACCTGGAGAGAGAAAATGTTTATAATGGCAAATGCATAGGAAAGATTTGCCAAACTGTCAGTCATCACCCAGAATGCTGCAAGCAAATTTGGGGGTAGAATTAAATTCACGAATCAGTTTTCCATCTGCTTCCTTTTCATAGAAAAGACACCAGGGCTCTTTCAGGCCTCCAATGCCAGAACATTTTATTTTATTTTATTTAAATTTATAATATGGAGCATATCTTTTTGAAATGAACTTTTTTAATTCTTGGATATCAACCTGTTTTATTACTGTTTACATAAACCCATTAAAACCGTTTAAAATGTCAATGTCTCACATGGACGAGGATTTGTAATGGCCCTGAATTTTTTTGCCAGGGTGTAACAACTCACACCTGTTGTTTATGTAACAAACAGTTGTAAAGATTGGTGGTGTAACTAGTAGCTGGGATTCACCTTCCCTTGAAAATCTTCCTATATCTTCTGAGGCTCTGTTGAAATAGCATTTACCGTGTCTTCTAGGGACATAGTGGCTCAGTGGCTAAGATGCTGAACTTGTTGATCAAAAGGTCAGCAGTTTAGCAGTTCGAATCCCTAGTGCTGCATAAAGGGGTAAGCTCCCGTTATTTGTGCCAGCTTCCGCCAACCTAGCAGTTCGAAAGCATGTAAAAAATGCAAGTAGAAAAATAGGGACCACCTTTGGTGGGAAGGTAACAGCGTTCTATGCAACTTTGAAGTTTAGTCATGCCAGCCACATGACCACGGAGACATCTTTGGACACCGCTGGCTCGTCAGCTTTGAAATGGAGATGAGCACCGCCCCCTAGAGTCGGGAATGACTAGCACATATGCGCGAGGGGAACCTTTACCTTATGGCGTCTTTTGAATGTCTGGAAAAATGTATTTGATGTAGAACTTACAAATATTTGCTGTACAGTTACTAATCTGCTTCTTAAAAATAAATGGTATATTTATATCTTGTGCAGCCCTAGTTTCTATGAGACTAAGAGAGAGGATGTAGACATTAGTAATCAATCATCCATCCTCAGGCAACAGATTGAACAAACATGTGAGTTTGAAATCTCTGTTTTAGGGCAATTCTATTGAAATTAGAACAATTCTTTCCCAATGTGCAATTTTTACTAATCAATTGGCACATGCACATTTTACAGAAATCTGAGTTGTTTGGAAACAGTGCACAACTGGATCATGTTGATCTTTTTGCTTTTGTGCAACCCCAAAACAACAATGATTACATTGGCCTGTAGAAAGTTAGCACCCACCCCTCTCCTAGAAGAATGAAATATTTTGAGAAATATTAAAAAGGTAGAATATTATATTTCCCTGGATAAGAAAGGGAGGAACATGCTCTTGGAAAGCAGCCCCCCACCTTCAGCCCCCCACCTTTCTTAATAGCCCTCAGCAGATGTCAGCACTTAAAAGATAAAGAGATAGATAGTTCTATTCATAGGCAAAAATTCCCTGCAGCAAGGTCTGAACAAAGGTAGGATGAGCCCTCAACCATAATAGGAATTGCCCAATACCCTATCAGAACACAAGCTCCTTCATTGCATTATCTCAGTTGCACCACATCCTCCAAACTTCAACCAAACTTGGGACAACCTACAGAGTCAGCTATGACCCCTACAACAGTCAATAGAACACATGTTCTTGCACAGGAACAGGAAGCTCAAGTTCAAAGCCCAAGAGAAGGTATAAATACGCCTCACTCTCAACTCCATGCGGTCAGTTGCACCAGGACCATGTGCTTGGTAGTTCTGCTTCACCATTAAACCATCTTTCCAATCACTCTCCATGTTTCCAGTGTCTTTTTCCAAACTTGGAACTGAACCAGATGGATATTTCTTCCAACAGGCCAAAATCTTAAGACCTAATCATCCTGACTGCCTATATCCTCCTGTCCTAGAAAACCCCCTACATGTACTACTTTATTTATTATATATACTGTATTTTCTATGCTATCTAAACCAAGATTCCAGGCAGATCACACTGATGAAACATACAATCAATATATATATATTAAAATATACATCCATCCTTCAATCCATCCTGGATGAAAGCCATTTTATATAATTAACTTTAAAAAAAGCAATCAAACTCTTTAGTAGACATCAACTCCTAAACAACCCCATCCTCTGCTCCCCCTCCTCCTTTGATGTAAATCTGTGAGCAACAATCCTAAAATGCTACACCATTCTTAACAATAATCTTCTGTTAATTGTCATGCTGGTGGGAAGTGGCTTTTTTGTAGCTTGCAAAATGAATCTCTCCATCCCTTTTTGTTTTTGTGGGTTCTTTTTTTTTTGTCTGGTTAGTGCCTACCAGCAGTGTACAATAGGGAGACTCTAATTACTATCACACCAAAGGTCATCTAGTCTCTTGCAATGCAAATACTCTAATTACAATGTTTCTTAAGGACTCTTCCAGGAAAGTGTCAATCAACAAAGGCAGCAGAGAGAAGCCGATGCAGCCTTCAACATGTCTCCCTGGAGATCATACGAAAAAAAAAAAAGAAAGGAAAAAGAAAAAAGAAAGAAAACCACACAAAATGGACTGATATGAAATTTAATTACTGTGGCTTAAAATGGACAAACTATAGAGGAGGTGAGCTATTAAAAAGCCACAGTGTTTACACAGAGCTTTTCAGGAATTGATTGTTTCCTAATGTCCAACAAGAATATGGC